>NC_071106.1:19342500-19632500 GCF_024256425.1 Clarias gariepinus
ATATATTTTAACATTTGCGATAACGATATAATTGACTATATGATTGACACGAGACAAAATACTTTACAATTCCAAAACTTTATTAGTGCAAAAAAAACCCCATCAACTTATTTTCTATTAACTAGCAGCTGCTTGTATGTGCATTAAAGCTATATAAAATTTTAACTGTGCAAATGCAAATTCCTTGCTGACAATTTAACCAAAAGGCATTTCCAGTGGAAATGGGCTGACATATCCTGAGCATAACCATGTATAATATACACAAAACTTAAAAAGAGTTGCTTTGCAACATAAAACTGCAGTGTGGTAAATAAATAGGTCAAATAATAAAACTCAAAACTCTTGAGTAAAAACAAAACAAGCAACCCCAAAAATGGATAAATTATGCTACGGCTCACGTGAATGTTTTTCACGTACTTTAACAGCTTTGTTGTACTCAAACAAGTGCTTCTGCTTTAAATTATAAAAAAGGTTTGTGGTGTTTCCTCCCTTCGCCACGACGACCCGCTTGCATGTTATGTTCTACAAAAAATTGTGCTTTGTTGGGTATCTGACTGGCGAAAACCAAACCAGTTCCACACTACTGAAGTTGCACCATTTTTACAAACCAATTCTGGTTCATCAACGATCCGCTTTCGCCCTTCTCATTCTCCGCCGCCGCCATGCTTTTTTCCCCATAAAAATGTATGAAAACAAAGGCACTGCGCATGTGCCTTTTACCCCTATTCAATCGCGATATTTCATTTTCTTATTATTGCCTAACATTGTACTGGTATTACCGTGAAAGGTATAATATGGCCCAGCCCTAATCTTGATGGTATATTTGAAAATGCTGATTTGGACCCAGATGACACTGTTCAGTTCAAGCAGTGGAATCATGAAAGCCATGGCAAAATTTCTGACATGTCTTTGTGTCTGATTTTATTATGAGACTTTGTGAAAAATGTGACTCCTGCACAGCTCATCACTATACAGCCAAGGCCCAAGCTGTTTATTTAAAAGAACTCCAAGAGAAACAGTCTTTGACTAGATATGCATTACAGAAGAATTTAAGGTTACTTTTACTTTGAAAGGAGCAGATTTTATAAGTATGCATTAAGTATTCTATAGATATTGCAGTACATTTCTGTATGGCAAATCATAAAATGTTGCAAAACCTGGACAATTCATTTTTAAAGATTTCTATAAAACAAGGCATAACACAACTCTGGTTTTTATTTATTTTCAAGATGAGGTGATGTGAAGTAACCCCTATTTTTTTGAGTGACATATATACATGCAGACCTTGGGTTCTGGGGGGTCGAAAAGGGGTACCCCCAAAAAATGGTTTTTCAGAAATATCTCCATAACCACAAGAGATAGAATCTGAATCTACATGACAAATTACATAAATATACCCAGTTTCATCTCCATATGACATACAGCAAGTGAGTTATCTAGAAAAAGAGGATTTCAAAAAGGGGCGTGGCACGTCTCGAAGCGCGTTGAGGCCAAAAATCAAGATGGCTGCCATTTTTTAACGAGCGGGAGTTGGGACAAAAAAATTTGGGGTTTTTATTTTCATGCCAATACCAACAATTGGTGAAAAAATCAGCAAAATCTGTGATCATGTGGTGGAACCCACTGGTTGATTTGAGATGGAATCACCCTTTTCTAAGTAAAAGTGATTGTGTTGGTGTTGAATGTGGTTTTTGGTAGGCAGCTGCTCTCCCCTTTTTCCAGTACTGGGCAGTGATGTATATAAGTAAATGTAATAGTGCTGTTATGATCTATTATAAACGCTCAATGAATACATCTTGTCTAATCAGATTATTCGGCTAGATCTAACTGTTAGTTGTGACTTGAAATCATCACAATATATATATATATATTTTTTTTAACACTTGTTTGTCAGCCCAAGCCACTTTATATAATGCTCTGCTCTTGGCCTTATGACTTCACTTGTGTTTTCAATGGAGTATAATTACATTTTTGGCAATGTGAGAGACAGCGAAAGTGTAATGCTTTTTTTTTAGGTGTTCTACCTTATCTGTTTTTCACACACTTATGGACACATTTTTCATCTTTCCATCTAGTGCTTTTTGTACTTTTTTTGTGTTGTTGTTGTTGTTTGTAGTTTTTGGACTCATGGTGATTATCTCTATGTAAGTACAAACGGTACAAAAATCGAATGCTAACCTTTTCCTTTTCTTTGTCACCCGCAAACACAATCCATGACCAAAGCTGGTGTACCTGGTGATTTGTTTGCTTTGCTTTCACGCACGGGAATTTAACAATGGCAGAAAAATTATTGTTGAAATGTGTGGTTTGCATGGAACAAAAGGGTACACGCGCAACACACACACAATTTACACATTACGTGTTTGCGTGCCTTGTGGCCTGGTTGCTCAGAGGCCAGGAATGCAGCGTAGGCCCTGGGGAGGGCGTGGGTCACTCTTTGGTTTATGGTTTAGCCTGTGAGCTGGAGGTTAGGGGAGGGAGAGGAAGAGGTTACAAATCATGAACATTAGTGCAGCTGCAACAGAAATGCAGAATGGCAGGATCTCAGGGTATGTTTATGCACCTCTAAGATAGAGAGAGGGGGAGGTGAGGAGAGAAAGAAAAAGAAAAGAATGGCTGCTTGCATTAATGTGGCTGTGAAACACTAAGCAGAGGGTCCAGCTTATGAAATGACCAGCAGCTCTGAGTTTACCGAGGTCAGGGACTCCAGGTGGATCTAATGCAGTGTTTTTTCACCCCTTCTAAAGCCTGAATTTCAAACAACTTGCAGCAGCACGCGTGGTCACGTGAAGAATGCGTGGTCAGCGGTTAGTAAATTTGAACACCGCAGCACAGATGAGAAAGTGTGACTGGTTGAGCTGTGGATAGAAACCTCATTGGCTGCTGGTGTACAGCGGAAAACAATGAGGGGACTGGTCAAACACACATCCCTACATTTCTCTCCACTCACTTTCAGTTCTGCCTTTATTAAGTACAATGGCCTGCGCCTGATAAGTCTTAATAGAAGGCAAGAAAAAAAGTGACTTTTACAGTCTGTGACCTTTTAATGCAGTGAATACATACATATATTTAAATTAAGTTTTATGTAGCCCTTAAACAATTTATTTAATTAGTTGAGATGTGGGTGTGAAGTTCTATTAAACCCTTTTGCTCACACAGATGAGGGGGCAGGGTTGATGCTCTTGGTTTTGACTTTGTGCTGAGTGGGGGTGTGCTGTGTGTCTGGCCAGGCCGAGGGGTTAGTGTGTCTGCACCACTTGGAACAGAAAATGAATTGTAGACTGCTGAGCGACTAGAAGACCTCAGACTTGGCCTTTTGTCTAAAGGGAACGGGGCGACACAATAGAGGCCGCTGGCCTTCCCTTTCACTTCACATTCCCGTAGAAGGGCCAGTCAACAGCTCTTTGTTTTGTGTTTCGTAGTGAATGAGTTGTGTGCCTTAAAATGCGTAAATGAACTGACAGCAATGTCGACTGAATTAAACTCTCTAGCAATGTTTTATTTTTTTTTGTTGGACCTACAGTTCTTTGCAGTCCATAAAAAAAATTCTATCTATCAGTAGTGAGCTACTGATTCATTTTGTGGGTTTGGGTTTTACAGTGCTAGATCAAAAGCATTGTGTTCTTGTGTTCTCACTAACAGTTATTTTAGTTTTTTTGTTTGTTTGTTTGTTTTGGCTTTTTATTTTTATAAAGGCGTCTCAGTTGCAAGTGATCTAAAGCATAGGAGGAAGTCCCTACCCAATCCCACTGGGTGGTGTTTTATTCTCAGATAGTAGCTTTCTGAGAGCAGTGGGTGCAGTATTCACATATCACAAACAACACCAAATATGAAATGAAATGAATGAGTTCATAATTGAACTTGGCACCTTGTACCATCAATGATGAAGCTGGTAGCTGCTAGCACGCAAGCTAAACGCTGAAGCTTTTCCAGGAGTGTCATTATGCCCACGCAAATTTGTTTTTCACCAGGCACGTGCTTTTCAGTGGAAAAGGGGACTATAAAAATGTGGATATTGAGAAATGGGTATGATCTGCCTTTCAGTGGATCATTTCACTCTCTCTTTGTTTTGATCCTGTCTCTTTTCTCTAATTTTTCACTCTTTCTCTCAGACGCACACTTTTCACGCACCTACCGTATACCTTCCTTCTTAATCTCTGAGGCCCTTAAGAAGTGAGAAAATCCTGATCCATAGTGAGCAATGCATTAAGATAATTAAGCGCTTTTGTAGGGCCTGTCGTTGATGACAAACTAGCTGCACTTCACTCTCACACTAAGTGACCTTTTAGTGAGCAGCTGTTTGTTCCACTCGGTTTATCTAACTGAAAGAGGGATGAGATAAAGCCTTTATGCTCTTCAGCCTGAATGCAGCACTCACATCATTTAAATATGTTCATATCAGATAATAGCAAAAGATACAAAATCATTGAGGGCAGAATTTTTTTTCAGAAAAGTACCCGTTTTCAGGGTCATTTCAATAATTGCATTTTCTGAGATGGTTTAGTATGTACTTTATATGCTGCTACTTTTAAACGTCATTATTCAGATCTACGGAATTTAAATCAGATCCACTTAAATGTTGTCTCTACTAATACTTATCTTTAATATATTTATTTTATTTGCCTTGATGAGTGATGTATTTGAGAATGTGTTTAAAGAGGCCTTGCTTTCCACAGCTATATAAACTCTTGTTTGGCTCTTATAAATAACATATTTTTGCTCTACGTGTATGTACATTTCCAAAATACTATTTCCAATTTTTTTTTTTTACAAAGTTTAATCAAATTTATAAAATAATTGAACTTACAGTTTTAATATTTTTCCTTGACACTGGACTGGTGGATTTAAGGTGGATTTGGTTGGACATGCTGCATTTAAGAAAAAAAAAATGAAAGTGAAACAGAAAAACAAAACAAAAAAAAAAAGCAGCCATGTTAAGTTCAGAAATCACAGCCGCACATGCAACACTTTGCAAGAATGAGGTGACAAACTTAAGGTGATGCATTGAGTTTCACACAGCATATAAGAATCGCTGAGAGAGGTTCAGAGAAGAAAAAGTACTGCTCACACTACTTTTCACACTAATTTTACCAACTGTATGAAACTTTCTTTCTATGTGATAATACTCAAGCCAGCATCACTATTAAAGAGCACATGGAATTTTTCTTGAAAGTAGCCACAGTTTAGCTTGACAACTTTGCACACACTACTGGAATCCAACACATGTTTAACAAACAGGTAAACTCCTTCAAGACTGATGGAAAATCATTCCAGGTGACTAGCTCACGAAGCTGGCTGTTATAATGCCAATAGTATGACTTTTCTTTTGTTAAAACATTTCTGCTTATTACACATTCTATGTTTGACACTATGGATGTAACACAGAACATCTGATAATTTGATGCACTTAGCTTTATTTTACGCTGACTTGTCACTAGGGCTGTGTATTGGCAAGGGCCTCACGATACGTATCGTATCACGATGCATGGGTCACGATACGATTAATCACGATATATTGCGATACAATACATATTAGAACGGCACAGTGTGATTGAAGTCCATATTGTTATAAAACACTTAACACTTAAACATTCAACTAAATTGTATATGCCACTAAAGTTACATATAAATTAAATAAACAATTTATAAAACTAAAATAAATTTAAGCAAAAAAAAGTTCATCAAGTAAACATAAAACTGGAACATAATGCTCTAATATGAGGTATTCATTGTCACCAAACTGTTAGACCAAAAACTCTCTTGCCTCCAAACTATTAGAAACTTAAGTGTCTAAAATATTTTAATAACTAATAAATGATTACATATTAACAGTGTTTTGACATGTAGCTTTACCTCTTCGTAAATTGTGGGCACTGCTACGTCCGTTATGTGTCTGCGAGTGGGGATCACGTAGCGCGGCTTCATAGTATTCATCATATGCCTGAAGCCGGCATTTTCAACCACACTATACGGCCGCAAATCCTTACAAATGAAATGCACAACTGATTTCGTTATCTTCTTTGCGCGAGTTGAGGTAGAAGGAAGCTTGTTAGTGATGTTATCCAGTGTAGTTTGCCTTAAATCAAGAGGTTTCGGCTGAGGTCGCAGTGCCGCTAATTCATCTGCGTGGTGTCTTGTTAGGTGATAACGCAAGTTCGTAGTGTTTCCTGAATATTTTAAGATAGATTTGCAAAGCTTACAAATGACATTTGTTTTGTCTAATTCGGTACTCCCTGGTATCGTATTGAAACCGAAGTGCAGCCACACGTCAGCCCTAAAAGCTGGAGGCGTTTTTATATTTTCCGCCATGCTTACTCATGTCTTGCTTACTTACTTGTTCTGATACCGTACTGCTTAGTGTTTTGTTGATAGCGAGTTAGCGACATCTATTGGAGCGGAGGAGGAGTTTTTTTGGCACAACTTAGATCGATACTTGAGGTTTGACTATCGATACACTATCGTAAAAGAAATTATCGCGATAGTTAGATGTATCGATATTTTTTCACAGCCCTACTTGTCACCGACTCTAAAAAGAACCATTTAAAAAAAAAAATCAGTGTTAATTTTTTTTGTGTTCTCTATTGCTGTCATTACAAGTCTGTATTCTATGAACCCACATGTAGTCAGCTTCATGTCAAGCACACTGAAAATAAGAAAAGTCAGACTTTAAGAACTTTTAAATGCAAAGTGATTAAAAAGAAAAACCACAGCCAAAACAAAGACTTGATATTTACAAAAACTATGTGCCACATCAAAGACCTGATCAGAGCCATGATTTCAAAATCACAGTGTCGACTTAGAACATTACTGTCTATGCTTCAAAAGTCATACAGTACGTGAGGTGCTCCAAAGTGTAGTACGGGAGCATGGGAGGTTTCGGTTCACTTATAATTATGTTGTGCTCCATCTCTGTTAGGTCTCTGGACGGGCGTCTGCAGGTATCTCACAGAAAAGGCCTCCCGCATGTAATCTACTGCCGGCTGTGGCGCTGGCCTGACCTCCAGTCACACCATGAGCTGCGTGCTATAGACCAGTGCGAGTTTGCTTTCCACATGAAGAAGGACGAGGTGTGTGTCAACCCCTACCATTACCAGCGTGTGGAGACGCCAGGTAAGCCCTCTTAGCAGACTTGGCAGATCTCCAAAGCTTTTGATAACTTTATCAAATGATTCAGAGCGCTATAATTAGTCTTGTCGACTCATCCCTGATCACCACTTTTTTGGCATGTGTGTATCTGTCTAGTTTTACCTCCGGTGCTGGTTCCCAGACACACTGATATTCCTGCTGAGTTTCCCCCGCTGGATGACTACAGCCATTCTATTCCTGAGAACACCAACTTCCCTGCAGGGATAGAGCCTCTGATCAACTACATACCCGGTGAGAGCGAAGTGGGAAGAAATATCACATAGTATACAGACATGCACTCTAGGGTGTGCTCATAAGTACATTCTTGTCTCTTGAACTTAATAATTTAGAGGCAAATGATTTGGTTATTATATTGAAGTTAAATGAGATACAGAATTGAAGTTTTTATGTCCATGCAGGTGGGAGTGGGTCGTCAGATGTAAAGCTCGGACGACAAAGTTAGACTGCATCTATTAAAATTTGAATGTCCAGAGTGTTCACACAGCACTATGAAATGCATTTAGCTCATTTAACTTCAATAGCTGCTCTATCATGTTTACTATGGGTTAAATTAGAAGTTGTGTGGATTTTGAAAAATTTAATCATCTACAAGTAAAATATAAGACTCAAGGGTAAGTCTGTTTATAAACACTTAGAGTCAAGAAACCAGAAATCTCTGAGGATAATGCAGCATTATAATTTCTTTTACTGATGTTGCTAACTTACTGTTACTATAAAATACTATATAAAGTAAAACAAAGCCTACAGATAAAGACTTAAGAGTGGTAAAGAATTTGGTGAAAATTATTTTACCTAGCAGCATAACATAATTAGTGCTTATGCTTCAGTGACAATAAATTAATGATGATGTATAGATGTAAAACCCATGCTAATAGAATTTTCATTGCATCATTACAATATCATATATATATTCATGAAAGCAATGAATATCTTATTTTTTTTTTTCTTTGAGATTTTGTTGCTCCTTTATACTTTATAATTTTTTTATTATTTAATTTTGGTATTTATTTTTTTCTTTATTTACTAATTATAACTTTATTTATTGTTATTGTATAAAAATGTTTAATTCTGATGAGTGTAGGCAGGTCAAACAAACTGAGTTAAGTAACGAAGATTAACAAATACCAGTTGCTTAATAAATTTTAAATAAGATAAGAAATTTACCTCCAAATATTTATTTTTATTAAGAAACTATTTTATTAATATGTCTCCTAAATGTTTAGCAGGAGATTAAGCTATTTTATCCATCTTTAACAACAGTGTCGGGATTTTAAATGGTTTATAAAAATATTGACATAAGTGGTGACTCAAATGGTTAAGGCTGAAGGCAACTGTGTTATTTATTGGATAAGGGTTTGAGACTTCAGCAAGTACCAATTTGCACCAACACCATTACTGTTAAGACTTTGAGCAAGGCCCTTAACCCTGTCTGCTCCAGGAGCACTGTATCCTATCTGCGCTGCGTTCTGACCTCAGCCTCTTTACTGGGATATGTGAAAATATTACAGTTTTCCTTTGGGATTAATAAAGGACTTAATAAAAGGACTCTGGACTGTCAAGTGATGCCAAGTCTAATTCCTGAAGAAGCCCTCCTAAGCATGACTGGGAGCATAGGGAACTGTGCCATGTTCCGATTATACAGGTACCGATTTTGGTACCCAACCCTAGATACAACGTGAGTGCCATTTCAAAACGAATATGTTGACTGACTTCACATCCTGAAGAGGAAGCAGATATTAATCTTCACCCTCCCTGTTAGGCCACTATTTTCTGGGTAAAGCTGCCTGGTGGGTGGGAGCCGGGAAAATTATCAAACTGGGGGGAAAATCCAAAGACCATTAAAAATCCATCATGGTGGTTTAGGCAGTTAAGTTTCATGGTTACTAATTAGAAGATCATAGGTTCAAGCTCTAGCACTGCCAGTTTGGCAGGAATATTTTTATTATTATTTAATTTAATATTTGACACATTTGCATACATTTTCTAAACTGCACAAAATGAACACCAGATTGTTACGTGTGTTCAGAAAATTGCGTTACAGAATGAACTTAAACTGACCCTGAGTCAATAGTATCTTGACTGTGAGAAAACCAGCAGTTGCATTAAAGTCATTTTGTTTCAAATGTGTAGAGGAAATGTATATTGGGTTGTGCAATCCTAAAGTGGTTACCCGCTATATTACAAATTTCTGAAATGCCTACAGTATGAAACTAAGAACTTACTTAGATTTACTTAAATAGAATATTTTTGTAGTCCTAAATAAACGTACACATTTATCAGTCTAGATTTTGGGAACAGGTAGACCAACCACTCAACCGCTACAACGGTTTTACAACTATTTTTTTTTTACTATGAAATCAGTCCAGCTCTACACAGCATTTTCCTTAAATTGCACAAATTCCTCAAATGCGTGAAAAAAAAATCTCATGTTCATGTGTGAATTTCCTAAATTTCTGTGAAAATGGAACCTACAGGACCTTAATATATTTTTACAAATATATCGATTTATTTTTTGTTATTTATTTCACTAAATGAGTATTAAGATTTTTTTTTTATATGTTTATAATAGTAAAGATATTTGGTGCTGGATGCGTATAATGGTGTTGAACATGTACTTTGCCTTTATTTCAGAGACCCCACCTCCAGGGTATCTTAGTGAAGATGGTGAAAGCAATGATCAGCAAAATCGCAGCATGGACACAGGTCAGCTTCATTTCCCTTTGCCATATGTTAAGGTAATAAGACTGTTCGATTAGATTAGAACTCTGAAATATACAGCGGAAGGGGCAGACATTTAACCATCAACACAAAAGCTACAATAGATTTTAAAAAATGATGTTTGTTAATTATTTGATATTTCTATTAATTTCACATTTCAGAGATCAAACCTACAAAGTTCCCTCTTCATACACATGGCACTGTATTCCTTAACCCCAAAGCTCAGGATTGTG
The DNA here is from genome assembly GCF_024256425.1 of Clarias gariepinus. Classification (NCBI taxonomy): domain Eukaryota; kingdom Metazoa; phylum Chordata; class Actinopteri; order Siluriformes; family Clariidae; genus Clarias; species Clarias gariepinus. Next base: position 19,352,598 of record NC_071106.1, read on the forward strand.
CAATACAAAGTGACATCTATTTCAGCACAAACTAAGCATTATGATTAACTGAATTGTATTTCATTTTAACCAAATATTCACACAGGAATGAGCAAAAATAAAAAGGAAATCGGACAGATTCATAAAATCTGGTTTTATGCTTTCTTTGAATATGTTCCTGTGGCTAACAATAATAGCCATTTTCTGTGAGTTCTACATTTTGCAACGCTATGCCCATATTCCCCAACAGCTCCTGTATCTGTTTATTCTTCTAGTGAGAGAGCGAATGGTCCACTACTAGTTAATTGATTGCGAATTATATCATTCAACCAGACAAAAAAAAAAAAAAAAAAAAAAAGAATTCGCAAATGTACTTGGGGGGCTGTTTGTATACTTGAGCAGCCGATCCATGTATACTCTATGTGGGAAACGGTGAACTTACGTTGATTAATTCTACCATATTTCTGTTGCAGGTTCTCCAAACTTGTCACCAAACCCTGTTTCTCCTGCAAGCAGCAACCCAGGTAAGGAGCACCAGCTTGGGAGAAAAAAAAGAACGAAATTTGATCAGGCTGCCAAAAGGTGAAAAATCTACAAGCCAAAAAGCTCTGTAGAGAATGTCTCCTTCCACTTGTGGATCACTGGACTAATATGTATTATCTGTTTTATTTTATCTCCACAATGGTTGTATGTGTTTGTGGGCACCAGGGCCTTTACAATGTGATTATTGGGAGTGAAATTGCACCTTTGCATTCCTGAGGACTTGCCATTGAATTACACCGACTTCATGTAGATGGCAAAAAAAAACAGTAATTCTCTTTGAGGTGTTGTTGTCTTGGCTGTTAATGAATTTTGGTTTCTTGTGATTTTGTAAGGAGACATCAGTTTGTTCATGTGAGAAATATTTTTAATTATGAAGTACAACCATTCAGTTGGATGTTATTTATATATCGATGGTTAAAGTATGATTAATGTTAAGGGAGTCTCATTGCTGAATGTTTTCTTAATTATAGATATATTTCCTGGTAGGTAGCACTACACTGTACACGCTTACCGATGGCCTATCAAATCATGGCCTTTACAATCGAAAAGCCAATATAGACAAATGCAGGCATAACGCAGTTCCCTACATGATATCCTATCTCACACTGATTGATTAAGGAGAATGTAGTCATTTTCTTTCATTCTGGACATGTCTGCATTCTGTTTTAGTTTTCAGCCAAAAACAATACTGGACTCTGCTTATTCACCTTGACGAGTAGTCATCTAAGAAAAATAAAAGTCATGCAATGTAAAAGCGCCTATAGACATTGCCTGGTAATGCTAACATTTTATAATTTTATATGACAGTTTTAAATGAAATTGACTTTACACTTTGCCAGTTAGGAGGTCCCTAACTGTCTGGGTTGTTAGATTTTTTTTAAACTTCTCTCAGTGCGTAGTTCAGGACAGACTTTATACCCTGACTTACATTGGAACTAACATTCAGCTTCTACAACTAGCTGGAGATGAGTCACAGTTTAACGTACTTGAAAACAGCTACAGGAGCTGAACTTTGGGTGGAAGCCACAACTCATAGTGACTGTTTGTGGGTCATAGTTAACATATCAGTGGTGCTGTCGGGTTTATTTGTATATTGGGCAATGACCATGTGAAGGAAATGTGGTAACCGAAAAGAATATTCCTGCTTGGATTCTTAATTGTTTGTTACTGATGGAAGGTGACATCTGAGAAGGTTGTTTTCTAAAACTGGAATTTTCTAAAAAAATATATTTCTAAAAATGTTCCAGAAAACTGGAACATTGTAAAAGAGTCCTTGATATTAGTTTTTTTTATTATTATTTCAAACTGTTGTGTGGGTGGGTTAAGAGCACATAAGGGACAGTAGTCATGAGGTCATTCTGTACAAAGCTTTGCCTCTTTGCCCTAAGTGGAAACCTCATATGAAAGGAGTGTTTGTTTCTTTCCCTTCTGTGTTGAAAGGCAGCCAAGGTAATGTGATGATGATGGGTCACTCCATGAAAAGTGTAGCCTTAGTGTGACATTAGGGTAAAATTCCAGAAAGAAAGAAATTTAAAGAACACTCCCACCCCTGTTCTGACCTCATTGCCAGACATAATTGTATACAAGTCGAAAGATAACATTTCCTCTTACGCATTAGTCACGAGGCATCACATTATCTGTGTTTTGCATGTAAAAAGACACAAAATAAACAATAAATTTGTTAATTAAAAAGAAGAAGCAATTACTTAAGCAATGTAACATAGGAGCGAGTACTATTGTACTAAAAATCACTATAACAGGGCAATGTCCTCTAAAATTTTGACAAAATTATAAAATATTTATAATATAAAATATGTTAATGATAGCAAAGGGCAACAATTTAACATTTACACTAGTGTTAATTACTTAATAGTCAACAGGTGATGTCACTTTAACTCAGAACTTCTGGAGCTGTTAGTAATTTACACATTTATTGTCATGTCATGAGCGTAGATTGGTTATTTATACCTCACATTGCAGTTTGGATGATCGCAGTTGTGTTTGTGTGCACCATTCAAAGTTCGATGCAGGAAAGTGGGTTTGGCTTAAAAAGGATATTGGTAGGACCTACTGCAAAAAAAATAAAAATAATAATAATAATTTAACAGTTTCTGCAGAAATCTAATCTAAAAAAATTAATAAAGCACTCTTATGGGCAAGATACCTCTGAATAGAACGCCCGTGAAGCAGAGTGATGCATATAGATAACTATTCCAGTTATGTTATACTCTGCTGTATATAAGCTGTATATATGCTGTCATAATCAGCACTCATGGAATGCCTTTGTTGATTAAAATTATCGACAAATTGGACAAATCCCAAGATCTGTTAATTAGAATATTTTAATACAACTCTTAAGTATCTTTTCAGTCTGTTCCATATGGATTCAAAATTATTCAATGCACTTTGTAACCATGTTAAAGTCAAACTGTATCAGTTATTTAATTTTATCAAATTTTATGATAATGTAGTTGCAGTATTAATTTGCAGTTTTTATGAAATAACTCTGATGTCCTACATTATTTACCCTCTGTTTTGATTTATTTTGCTAATTTCCTAACATATCAGTGTTCACCGTACCTGGTGTATATTGTATCATGCCTGAATATTCACTTATAAAAATGCACAAAAGTACATATTTAGGTTTTTGAAATGACTTTTTATTTGTTTAATTCCATCCTGGATGACACTCTTAGACCTGCAACCTGTAACATATTGTGAGTCAGCGTTCTGGTGCTCCATCTCGTACTATGAGCTGAACCAGCGGGTAGGGGAGATATTCCATGCCTCACAGCCCTCTCTCACTGTGGATGGCTTCACTGATCCATCCAATGCTGAGAGATTCTGCCTGGGCTTGCTGTCCAATGTGAACCGCAACACCGCTGTGGAGCTCACGCGCAGACATATCGGTACGACACCTCAAAATGAACACCTCTGTTGGCGATTTTTGGTTTCAATACCCAACACTAGCTGTTTATATACTTGACTATCATTTTTCACTCTCTTCTGCTAAGGTCGGGGAGTGCGGTTGTACTACATAGGTGGTGAAGTGTTTGCAGAGTGTCTGAGTGACAGTGCCATCTTTGTTCAGAGTCCTAATTGCAACCAGCGCTATGGCTGGCACCCTGCCACCGTGTGTAAGATTCCTCCAGGTTAGTCAAGTACAAACAAAACACACAGCACTTCTTGTGTCAACAAGCTCTGATTGATGGCATACACTCTTGTCTGCATGTCCTTGATGAATCATTCTTGCATGTTCAGATTGTGTGTGTGTGTGTGTACTTTTCCTTTCAGGCTGTAATCTAAAGATCTTCAATAACCAGGAGTTTGCAGCTCTGTTGGCTCAGTCTGTGAATCAGGGGTTTGAGGCTGTGTACCAGTTGACCCGCATGTGCACAATTCGTATGAGCTTCGTCAAAGGCTGGGGAGCAGAATACAGGTAAACATGAGTGTGCACACACACACCCCAAGACAGGCAATAAGAAAAAACAATCAACAGTAAATGGGTATAAAGGCTCAGCAGGCACATCAACAGGAAGGAGAGACTTGTCAGATGAATCTCTTGTGAAATCTTTCCAGCTCCTCCTCGTTGTGCATCACACCCGAGGTCACCGAGGTCATAGCTGAGGCGATTGCGTAAGGTGTGACTCACAAAACGTGTGTGGTCATTGCCAGAGATCAGTACTGAGCTCTTAATTTACAGCCTTCATTATAAAAAAAGCATGTTTATCCATCTCACTCTCCCACCTTGAATAAGAAACGCACACTCCTAATCTTATATGTTCTTACTTTAACCTATAACACATACATAGTCTCATAGACTTTGACTGACTTACCCTCGACTTTACAATCCACTCTCTTATCTCTCAACATGTATATTTTCTGCTGAGAACATTTAAACGGCAGAGGTTAAAACTCTACCCCTTTTATACATTTATGATTGTGGTGTGGTTTGGACTGGTTTATGTTGTGCAGATGGAACCAAGATATATCCACATGCAACACAGAGGAAGTGTTAAGTTTGTCAGCCATTGGCATCACTTGAAATGTCATTGTGATTCACTGAGGGATGTTCTCACTGAAAAGAGAGGGAACGAAGCAGCAGGAGAGCCTTGTCTAACCGGGGAAGAATGCAGTTGGTGGTTGTGAGGGTGTAGAAGGTATTAAGTGATAAAGGGTGTACTGTAGAGAAAGCTGGTACATATCAGTCACAAACAGTGATGTTTTATATGGTAAGATGCTTCTGTGTGCCGTACTGCAGCATGCAGTCAGCGGTTACTCTGAATAAAACCGGGGATTGAAAAGCTCAATAAATCGCGTGCCGGAGAGTGTTGTACATCCGCGGCTGTGACGCATATTTTGAAGCAGCAAAAATTAAACATGCTTTATTTTAACATTACAAGAACACTGTAATCTTTAAACTTAGATTTACATAAAATAAAACTGACCAACTAACATAAGATACATTTACATTAACTACTCCGTATTAATTTTCCAAAGCCACAGAGAGCCGCAAGTTGCCGACCTCTAGGCTAATGAGAGAATGTGTTAATACTCTTGATTAACACATTCACATTACTGCCCAGGATTGTTTCCGTGAGCACCTGACCCCAAACTCTAGTTAATTTTGATCCAAGGGAAGACGATCGTTCCAGGCCTAGGAACCGTGCCCAAGTCTGCATGAAGATGTAGTCTCGGGCATTGCACAGTGTACACGGCTAAGGATCAAATCCAATATGGATGCGAGGCATACCTGAGCATGAAAGTAGATCGCTGTTAAAATGCGACATTATCAGTTCTGTCAGTCTCCCTGAAATCTCCATTCTCTGACCTACATACTAGGAAGGCACAGGAGCATTGCTCTTGACATTTCCTTCCGAAAAAAAAATAAATATTAGGCGTAGCACAAAAGTCTCTTCTTCTCTTGTGTATGATGCTGGCTCACAAACCAACTAGGTGCATACTGCCATCTGCTGTGTATCATAGAACAGGGAGCAAAAATAATGTAAACGCTGTTAAGCAAGAAAAGGGGGGAGCAATCGTTTCTGGCCACGGCAACCCATTAATTGCACCTAATGTGAAAACGTGATTAATGTGGAGGGGGGAGGCAGAATTTTACATTTAAATGGAACTACAAACGTTTCAAAAGTTTGGGATCAACCATTAATATGTTAACAGTGGTAATTATTGGCAAATCGTCAGTGCACTGCTGGAAAAACAGGCTGCTATTATATGGATATGATCCATTTTCTTAATTACTCACTTATCCTCTATACCACTTTATCCTGTATTCAGGGTTGCGGGGAGCCTGGAGCCTATCCCAGGAGATTTAGGGCATGAAATAGGGTACACCCTGGACAGGGTGCCAATCCATCGTAGGACACAAACACAAACACAAAATCACACACTATGTGCAATTTGGGAACATCAATTAACCTAACCTACATGTTTTTAGAATGTGTGAGAAAACCGGTGTACTCGGAAGAAACCTTTTCTTAATCAATTAAAAGTTTTTTGTGTAAGAACCATAAAACGCATGCTTACTCTGTTTCCCTTTTGTAGGCGCCAGACTGTAACCAGCACCCCTTGTTGGATTGAGCTACACTTAAACGGCCCCCTGCAATGGTTGGACAAGGTGCTCACCCAGATGGGCTCACCTAGCATCCGCTGCTCCAGTGTGTCATAGGAGACCCAGCACCACAGGCTTCACAACCAGGAACCGAGTGCCTGCATACTAACCAAGAAAATATGAGAAGGCTGGACAGAGAGACAAGCAGACAGACATAAATGTCCTCTCAAGTGTTTCCTTTTAGTGTCACTCCACTGCTTGTCAGTCCAGTGATTTCCACACACAGTTTTGAGCACTTTCTATTGCTGATAGCTATACAGCATGGCTTGTATAGCTGTGCATGACATGTAGATTTGTTTTGGTCATACAAAGATAGATTATATATTTTGGCTGTTTTTTTTTTTTTTTTTTACATTTAATTTTAAGCTTGGCTTAAAAATTAGGTATTAAACCTTACAGAGTTTAAACACTTCATATTCATTGAAGATGGATATGGATAAATAACTGGTGAAGTAGATTTTTATTATCAATCACATATATAAAGCTTGCAGTACTTGAAAGGCTGCAACACTGTAATTTGAGGAAACTATCTGAATTTCTCTCAGGCCAAACAGTTTGCTGTGCTGGCAATTTCATAGGCCCTTAACCTCAAGAGGGTTAGTACTGCATCTCCACGGCCTTAATTCAAGCGGCTGTGCAACTATAACCCTAGCTTTTGGCTGTTTTAAAATGAACAGTAGCTAGGTACTGCTGTTATGGTGTGTTGGTGCTTACACGCCATATTAGGTAACGTAGTGAGCAGTTTAGCACAATTTATAGGATGGTTCAATGCTGTTAGCCTGGTTAGTGTTTTTTTTTTTTTTCTTCTTCTTCTTGTAGTATGAAAACTAAATATCGCTGTCTCTTTAATATGATAAAAAAAATCACATCTTGATACAAGATGTGACGTCTGAAAGATATATTTAAGATTTATGTTGTGACTTGGAGCTTGACTTGGTGTTTATGCGATACCATGTTATTCAGATGATACAATTTGACACTGGTTCCAGGAAAAATATCCAGCAGGTATAAATCAGTATAACACTTTTTTTGCGTCAATATTATCTTAAAGGTTTTTACATTTACAACTCATTGCTGTACAAGTTGGGGAACATTGGATTAACTGTTTTTGTAGTTCTTAACAAAACATCCAGGATTTGGTAAGGAATTTATCAAATGTGTTGTCCAATAGAGGCAGATGTCTCCCAGCTGCAGTTATGTTTTGTGCGGTAAATCATATTTAAAATGTGCTGCTGTTTTACTACGTCCAATAAATAGTCGGCACATGCTTTGGCATAGAGCCCACGTTCCACTTTCTTCATCTTCAGAGCATGTGAGCAGTTTCTGATTTTCATCAACATTATACTAAGCTAAAAGTAAATAAGGTTACTCACCATGGTTCAGTAGACTGCTTTAAAAGAACAGTTACAGCTTTCTCAGTCGTTCTCCATAGCAAGCTGCAGTGCCGTTTACCACATGGCTCAAAGGAATAAATAAAAATGTGATGTCCCAAAAATGTGCATCATTTAACTATGCGTTAACTTTGACAGCCCTTAGTTATAAAGTTACAAGCCCCCAGTGTGTGTTTTGTATTATAAATACTGAAAATGGTGCATTTTTATGGTGCTTAGTCCCATGTAGCACAACCTTAATGTTAAGCACTTGTCTTTGCTACTCTATCAGAGAGTAAAAAAAAAAAAAAATCACTTTAACACTGGAAATTAGGGGTTTGCCATTCTCATAACTATTGTTTTAATACGTATTAAAAAAGCATTCTGCATAAAAAAAATTCTAATTCATAATTTTTTCATAATACCCAGACGGGAGTGCAACAGTGTATGTTTGCTGTCAATGAGTGTCAGAGGCTTTAAAAAGACCCACTTTACTTTTTGTTTTCTACACTGCATGATTTTTGCTTGTCTACTTGTCCTCAGCTTTACTAAAATGATTAGACACTGAATGTCTGATAAATTAAGAAACATTGCATGTAGCAGCTACAGCTTCAAGGCAGTATGTGTAGTATCAGAGAACCAGGGGAACCTGAGTGCGTTAGATTGATTACCTGTGTTTATCATGCATTTATTAGTGTGCGGATTCAAGATTGTTGCCTATTATTGTTTTTAGTCTTGTTCTTTATATATATATATATATATATATATATATAGAGAGAGAGAGATGAGAAAAGGCCAATCCTGCCTGTGCTATCTTCATCACAAGATATTCAAGACATAGCTTGTTCACACTATAGATGGACTTTGACATCTATGGGTACACCGCAGTAATGTTCACTTAATTCGGTCATGATATACGATTGGATATGGCAAATATTTATTTTTAAATCTGTCTCACAGCCAATTATAATTGTGTAAAAGAAAATAGATAATCTATTGTAAATTACAAATATATTTTTAAGAGAATGTCAGGGTGAGGAAAACACTGCCGGCAGCTCCTGATACATGCTCACCTATTTCCTACCGAGTTTAAATTCTCACATGGGAGGTTCTGTTCTCATGGCTGTATTATTATTTTTTTTTAATCCAGGTCCTACCAGCAAGATGGGCATATTTTCTTAGATGTACTCTATAGATTATAATTCTATAACCACCCTGACTTTAGCGTTTTCCAACAATTTTCAACAATGATCATCAGTTGCACTTGTAGTGTAGGCTTTAGACTGCAGCTGTCTCCTGCTGATGGCTTGGGCAATTACTTGTTGCAATATTGCGCTTACGTCTTGCTTAGGAAAAATGAGTGTGTTATCAATGAAGTCATAAGGAACTGCATTTACAGAGCTGTCGATCCCTGTGGTTTGATCTTCCCTTAATATAGAACCCTAAACCGTGCATCCAGTGCTGTCGACCCTGCTGGATCTCCTCCTGTGACAGTGTCAGCAGTGTCCATATAGGGTCATGATTCTTGTCTTGAATTTTTTTTCAAATTGAAATACTGCTTTGTAGGATCATGTACTTATCCATACACTCATTATGTGAGGCAAATGTAAATCTCCGTTTGTTCTGTGGTTTCAATTTTTAATAATTACATCTTATATATTTTTCAGATGTTGCTTAGTTCCTGTTTTCCTTAAATGCGCTTCATTTCTGTTACTTTACCTACATAGATTTTCCTTACATTATATGTTTAAGCTGTTATATATAATGTTATATTGCTTCATTTTGTTATTAAAACATTTGTAATAAAAAATGTATTTTAAACTGGATTCATGTTGTCTTAGAGCATCTTGGATGTGGGGATCCCTCTCTCTTTAAACATTTTCTGTTCTACACATCTCACACATTTTAAAGAGGCAAAGACAATTTAATGAAGATGATTTTATGTCATAAATGTTAGTTATTAATATTATGGCTTGGTCAGATTGTGACTATAAAACTGCAAAGGATATTTTTTCGAAGGGCCAAACAACCCACCACATCGCTTTGTCCATAATTATGGCCTTTTCTATTCTTGGACAAAATTATGGACAACATGGTACAAAAACAACTAGTACACACCTTCCATATTCAAGAAGAGAGTTTGTACACACACATAACACGCTCTTCTAGGGCAATGCTGTATGGGGCTTATCTTACAGATCTTTGTTTAGGCCCACTCCAGAGTAATTCTGGGTAATCTCTTGGCTGCTGTAACCCTTTCCCCTCCAACTTAGATTACAGTGTTTAAAAGTCACTGTGTACACTCTTACTGAGGTGCTGGTGTTGGAGAGAGGGGAATAGTCAGCATATCATAAGAAACCTCTCTGCCTCTCCCTCATCCCAACTTGCCCACACATATTTCTTGATGCCACAGCCCAGTACCCAAGAGTCAGCCTGCCAATCACATGGCAGTGTTGGAGAATTATGGGTAACAGACTGGTGCTGGATAATGAAATTCAGTTTTAGCTTTCCTCCCCCGAAGACAAACCGTCAATCTCGTCTTGGTCCCCGCCGATTGCCATCCAAAATGCCTTCGCTACCTAATAGATGTGAATCAACACAACTTCAGTGAAAAATCTTTCAGGAATTTATGCTGGTTGAGAAGTATATCGATCAATGCACCTCACCTTTTCTGCATGCACCTTCCTTTGCTCGTGTGGCAATGAAGAAGCTTTGTCTGTAGCAAAAAGAAAGAAACTGGTTATCTACACTGGAACCTTTGATTTAAGTTTGTTGAAAGAAAAGAAACTATAAGTGAGAAACTTCATGCCCCACCCTTCATCTCCTTCAGTTTAGTAAAAAGACGCTCAAAGTTGTCCACATCTGCATCTCCAGCTGTGAGGTTGGCCAACTCCTGAATGTCCATGTCAGTCATCGGGTCTATGTTACAAAAAGCAATAAATATCTCTCTTTCTCTGAACTGTGGTCCTGCATACCAGTGGCTTGTGTAGTGATAGAAACTTTGCATGCTCTCACCTACTATTGAGTCCACTTCCTCTGTACTGTTCTGAGAGTTTCCGGTCTTCTGTCCTTCTGTGCTCTCATCTGCACTGTTAGACTGGCACTGAAACAAATACAAGAAAGAAGTATATAAATATTCTGTTCTGTATAAATATTTATCCAGAACACTTTCTATTTAAGTTAAACCTCAGCTTCAACTTTCAAAAATCAGCACTGTGTCTATGACTTGCTAAGAAGTAGTATCATTAGATTTTTTTTCTAAATAACGAATTTATTTTTTAACGTTCTTACAAACAATACGGCTAAAATGTATTAATTGTTCCAAAGACCATAATATCCCCAAATTTTACCCCGCTTCTTTTAAAGACTTCAAAAATGTATCTAAATTTGTCCCCTAATGAGCTAAATACTATTTCATTTAAAAATGTACACATAAAATGCTTTATGAATTGATTTAGAGGTGGAGTCTGACCTGCGTTTCTATAGATCGTGGGTTGTTGTGACGGGAAGCAACCAAACTGCTCATTAGACCGAATCCCTGGTTGTGTTCTAGGAAAAAGAAAAAAAAATGACCTGATGTAAAAGTCTTTAGAATGACTGAACAGTCATGCATATATCTATATATTTTTATTTATTTATTATTTAATCTAAGTGTTTAAATATAAATATATCTTTACCATCCTTCATCTCAACAGTGGACCACACATTTGCATCAAGAGCCTGAACAATTCTCTTCACTCCTGTGGACTCTGGAAAGTCATCTAAAGCATAATCAACACAAACAACAAATATTATTTCCAAAATTTATGAATATAGACTGTTTAAATCCATTTCCATGTAGTGAAAAAGGAAATATAATAAACACATTTAAGCACATCTTAAATGTGTAAGCCAGCCAAACAAAAAAATCATGGCAAAACTCATTTATAAATAAATAAATATAGTGTATACTGTACACCAGGGTTTTTTAGCTCCAGTACTAGAGGGTCAGTGTCCAGCACAGTTAATAATTTATCAACACCTAAACACATCCACTGGAGCAGGTAATGGAACAGATTATTTGAATCAGCTGTGTTTGAGCAAAATAATCACCAGGCTGTGTTGTACACTGACCCTCCAGGACTGGATTTGAAAAACCCTGTTGTACACACTGCACATATTTCATGTGTCTCACCATCTTCATCAGGCAGCTCCTCGGGGTTGAGCTCTACCAGTTCAAAGGCATGAGCCAGGCACCACTGCTGAGCTTCTTGTCTGTTTACACCTGTAACAACAGTCACAAAAAGCCAATAGCAGGATACATCAAATTAATAATAATGTCCACTTTATTACATATACCTATGCTCATTAGCAGCTTTATATAATTACTGAATATAGCAAAAGTGCATCTTTAACCACTGATTATTTGTTAGTATAAATGCAGTTCACTTAGTTGAATCTTTTAGAGGGTCAAGTTGCAAAATCAGTTATTTAGACACAACAACAAAATGTTTAATGAAAAAAACTCATTGTGAGCAAGACCCACAAAATGCAGCACCAAACATCACTTCAAACAAAAAATGCACACTATTGGATTGAATTGTTTAAGAGAGAAGAAAACTGAACATGCCTGCGTAGAAAAGCGCCTGATACATGAAACATACTGTAAAGAGTGGTTGTAATCCACAATCTCAAAACATTAATTTAAAGGGAGCTGATAATACTGTAACTACTGTTATACAACAAAAAGTGCACCCAAAAAAAGATAAGAAATCCATACAGCATCTTCATGCTCACATTACATATATTTAATTTTGCTAATTTTTATTAAATCGTGCCATGTTTATGTATTTAACTGTTGTGTACTACATAACTGGATGTTAAAACCTTCCCATACTACAAAAGATCAGCCATAACAATAACACTAAATATTAATTCTATACCAGTAAACCATTGACAGGATCATGAGCATACAAGGCTCACCCTCCCTTGCCCATGGGGAAACAAAAGCCAGCCCGTCTGGTCATATCCCATGGAAAGGCCAATGCAGCGCAAATTGCCAAAAAAGTAAATGCTGGCCATGACAGAAAGGCATCAGAATACCCAGACAGGGCCCAGCAGGGAAAAAGCCCAAGGCCACCGATCCGGCCTCTTAACTCAAATGAGCACTCATGGGATGTGCCAGACAAACAAGCACGATCCATGGAGGCCCCACCCTGCAACCCACACCACCCGAAAGATATGCTGCCAACATCTTGATGCAAGACACCATACCATAAGCATAGCATAAGGGGAACCTAAATAATACTGGGAACAATGTTTTGCACTGTAATGTTATGGCTGTAGGATGTGTATAGGCATTTTCCCTTATATGTAACATTAATTTTATTCAAATTTCAAGCAAAAAATGGCTTTGAAACTAACTATAGAAGATCATTAATATCTCACTCCCATTCTTATGTATGCAGAACAGGACTCTTAACAGAGAAGGGTTGCTGCTAAATCATACAGCATTTGCTTGTTAACCTGATATTTAGGCCACTCTGTACATTTATCCTGTTTTAACTAATATACACTTCCTAAAACTAGTGCCACACATTATGCTCGGTGCTTTCCATGCAGGAACACAGCCGACTTATCATGTATGAATTAACAGGTAGCTGATGACTCTTGCGAAGCCGTGAGCTGATAATTTTCATACTTCACTGCAATATTTAAAAACTCTTAATCTGTGAAAAAAAAAAAAAAAAAAAACAGGCCAAACTGGAATAACCATCCGAGGTTCACAAAAATTAAGTCCCAATGAAAGCACTCACCATTTTCACAAACATGGTCACACACCAAGATGAGCACCTCAGGAGCCAGTTCCTCCACCAGTGCTACCCATGGAGTGACAGCAGCAAGGCCATCTTTCTGTAATGTAGAGAAAGTCAGAGGGTAAAAGAATCCAGGAATTCTAACTTGATGACTGAAAATTTGAATTTATCACTCACAGTTTTACTGTCAAAGTAGACAATGAAAGCCTGTGTGGCTTGGGCTACTTCTGAATTCATGCTGAATGAACTTGGCACAACACAAAGACTGACATTTGCTGTGTAGTATTTGTTGTTGATTGTCCAGGGATACCAAACCACAACATCCTCCTTTTTAGTGGGTTTTGGTAATGACGACGAGCCCAGGATCTCTGAACATAAGCAAACAAAAGTCTGGATTAATCAATAAGGAACATACAGTTTCAGAAGCACTACTGAGGGTTAATGTCAGCTGACTGTGTGCGCATGCATTTCCAGTGATGAGTTTGAAAAAGCAATCAGTAGTTAAACACTGCCTACTGCTGGCCATTAGGCTGCACTTCATACAGCCCTGAAAGGTTAGCAACAAATTCGTGTGTGTTAATGAACTGTAAATTTGTGAATATACAGTAAAATTATATCCTGTAATGTTTAAGAAGCCAGATTTCCCCTAAACTCCAACACAAGACTGGGATAACACCTCTAATGCACCAGTCACCTGTTTGTACAGTAAACACACACCCACATCAGTCGAGAAGCCAAGCAACGTTTGGTTTTTAACTCTCTGTAGATAAGGGAAAATTTTTTAATACATATCTAACATAATAATATTAATCTAATAATAATCCTGACTAATTGTCTGAGATCAATCACAGACCGCTGCGACGTTGCTGTTTACTGTGACACACACAGAGGAAAAAATATTGTGGACTACCATAAAGGAAACACAAAACTCGACTTAACATATTGTCTTATTTGTGTTTCCTTTACGGTAGATTGTGTGTCCGAAACAGCTAAGCATGTTAGCTAGCTAGCTTCATTTTAGTAGCACAGTAGTGATTAACCCCACTCGGTTCTGTTCGCTAAACACCAAACCGGACTGCTAGCCGGGTTTCTTCTCGTTCACTTACGCCTGACAAGCTCCTCTTCCTTAAACCCCGGGTCACAACTTGTTATTACAACACAAGGTAGAGCAGTTTCTTCTTCATCTCTTTCCCCTGACATATTTTAGCCGTTCTGACAGCTAATAAGCTACAGTGCTCTTCCAACGTCTCGACTCAAGCCTCAACCCTGAACTTCCGCAGTGACGCACTAAGACGTAATGACGTACGATACGTCCAAAAGTGCAGACGTATCCATTCCAGAACCGTTTACTAATAAACGGAACCTGGGAAAATATTTAATTTGGAATTTAATTAAAGTTAATTCAGTTATAGTTATTGTTGTATTCTTAAAAATACAAAGGTAAGTTAGCATTCATTCATTCATTCATTCATCTTCCATCCTGTATAGGGTTGCGTGTGTGTGTGTGTGTGTGTGTGTGTATTTGTGATGGTGGGTGGTTGTTTCCCATCCCCGTAGACTTGGGCAGGGTACACCCTGGACGGGGTTTGGCAATCCATCGCGGGGCACACACACACACACACACACACACACACTATTGAAATTAGCCTAATCTGCCTCTCTCTATAGTAGCGGTTAAAAGTTTATATACGTCAGTTTGGATTTATTTTCTGCATTCTAGTTCAATAATAGATTTTACAATGTAGAAAGAAATAAACATCAAAACCATGGAATTACCATTAGACTGTGTGTCCAAAATTTTAAAAGGTAGTGTGTATAAAAAAAATATATAAATAGTGTCTGCGTATTTTTTTTTTTTTTTTTTGCAAAACTGATGATTTTATTTACGTCTGTATTTTACCCCTGTCATGTTGATGTTTTATTTATTTATTTATTCGCGTAGCTGTGCATTTTTAACTATTTCTTAATAATCTCTTCGTTATTTATCTTTGATTATTATACAACGTTATTATAATGATATTATAATAATTCTCTGTCTTTTAGACACTTAGTATGAATTGCTGGACATAAACATGCCACCGGTCACTAATTTTAAAAAGACAAACTGGAAAGCAGTGTGCACATTTTGCAAGGTTACGAAGAACAACAAATCATTGTAACAAGCAAAGAAATAAATAGCAAAAAAAAAAAAAAGAACGTTCTGTTCCGCTAATCCGTCTAATCCGCTAAAAGTAAACAATAGTAACCGTAGAAGCCACGACCACGTGACCTTGTTGCTCTGGACACCGACGACAAATGAAGTGCGCATCAAAATGTTAGTTAGCTAGCAAAGTTAGCTAATCAATTAATAAACGTTTACAGATTGTTAGAATTGGTAAAGTAGTTTTGTTTATGAAGAATGGCTGTTGTTATCCAAAAAGGAGACGAGCTTGGACGTGTTTTGGTGCAGGTAACACTGAAGTTCAAACAGTTCAGCCTGCGTCTTGTAGCGGTGTAACGTCAGGGACTGACTCGTGGAAGACTGTTGGATGTGTGTTTCTGACTGTATTTTTATATTGATTATGATGTGTCTATCGATGCTGGTCGTTCTTTCAGGTGCAGAATGATTTAAGTCAGCTGAGGAAGCGGCTGGGGCGCGCAGAGCAGTGCGGGACTGTGGATGTTCGAGCTCTGGATGAGGCGATACGCAGGACAGAGGACAGCGTCAAGGTCACTCACACCCATAACGTACTGTTAGCCATAAGTGGGGAAATCACAATCTACATTATTGATGATATTTAATCCAGTCTTTAGTTGTCAGTGCCTTAACCCTCTGAGCTACCCCTGGCCTATTATAAGTAAAACAAGTCAATCTAATGACAGCTGCAATTAAATGAAAATGAGGCTTATTTGCTATTTTTAATGTGTAATATGAGTGAATATTCGGAAATTAAAAAGCTCCATGCCAAGTCAAATTAGGAACTTTGATCATACAGAATATTATTCATTTTGTATAACGCTTATCTTGTGTACATTGTCTGGAGCCTGGTGCATATCTCTTAAAGGGAGACTTTGTTACACCATGGACAGCGTACCAATCCATCGCAGGACACACACACTATGGGCTATTTGTGAATTATAGTTAGCCTATTGGAGGAAACCGGAGTATCCGGAGGCAAGGATCGAACCATCCACCCCTTTTGTGCAAGGCCACAGTGCTAACCACTACACCACCATGCCAGCTATAGAATATCAACACAGTTAAAAACTACCTGAGAGTAAAAACTTTCTTTTCTCTATATAATCTCCTTATCCTAGCGTTTCACTATTTCTTGGATACCATCAAGGTGGAAAGTTTTCTCAGTACACCATGATCATACAACCATCTGAAACAATGGCCTCCCAGGAACTTCTTTAATAGCCCAGACATCTAAAATGACTGGAAGTCAGTCAGGATGTATGTGATGTATGGGGATACAGAAATGTAAAATAAAAAAATTTGCACTATTCAAATTTTTACTGCCTTTACTGTCTTATCACTGTACTGTGCCTAAAGTCTTTGTTAAATGTCAATTGGTTTTACCCTTTCATTCATGAGAAATTTTATTACTAGTCCTGATTTGGCCTGCCTCTTAAAAAATAAGGATGATATTTAGATAATATTTGTAAAATAAATGTGTACTAAAGACAACCGCAGTTTTGTTCTTTATAGTTACAGGTGTCCCTGACTGCAGAAGGTTTTTAAATATATAGTTTTGTGTAAATTAAAAAGTATCTGCTCTAATATGGAGAGATCTAAATTGTTCTTCTTTCTTTATTTTGACTACGTGTTTCTAAAGAATTTTTTTCTTGACCAGCTGACTGAGCCATGGCATTTGAAAGGCAACTCCAGAGGATCTTTTTTTTGATAAATGGAATGAAAACATGACCTTAAATTGTATTTTCTCTTCTATCATGTTTTAGTTAAAGTAAAAGAACATTAATACAGTAGAGTATTAATAGAATACATTCATTCATCTTTAAGCATGGTGCCTTATTTCTGTATTTTCTCTTCATTCATAAATAAATTGTTAAAGCGCCAATAGAGTTAAAATAAGTTTCGAAAACCTGTGCCTTTGTGTGTTACTTATTCCTGTGATATTTACAGACCCATGCAGAGGAATATCTAAAAACAGTAAATAAACAAGTACTGACTCTTCCTGTTATTGAACATGTTGAGAAGAAAAATGTGAAGATTGCCAAATGGTATAAAAATATATATTTTTTATTTCTGTAACATTACAAAGACTTTTAAAACAAGGAAAAAAGTAAATAATGCATTTCTAATCCATAGGCAACCATTCACTGAGTCTATTCCATATCTTCCATCTCAGAATTATCATGGTGCTATATCATCTTCTGGAGAGAAGGTTGGCATTCTTTATATTATTTGCTGAACCAAACCATCTTTCTACTACTATACTGAAGCACACTTTTGATGTTTATATAGAAGTGACGTATATATTTATGTCATTGCACCAGCACAAGATAGCTTTCACAATGCGTGTTTTATGCAACCCTGACCACCCAAAACACAGAGACCTGATGCATCAGAACTATGGCATTCAACATCCTGATCTGTACAAGAAACCTGGGCCTACTGTGAGTTCTGTTTCAAGTATCTTTTTGTACACTTGGAATGAACCTTAGGCTCTAAAAAAAAGTCATGTTCTGCACTTCATGGTATAAGTATTATGGTATTGCTTGTCCTCACTAGCAGTATATCTATCCAGGTTAACTAATCCAAGTTATAAAGACATTCTTATATTATTTAAAGATTTTTTATATCTTTGTATTAATATATATATATATATATATATATATATATATATATATATATATATATTATGATTATTAATATATCATTTAAAAAATAAAAATGTGCTTTAATGTTTATTAGAACTGATGTAGTTGTAAAATGCAGTGGCTGATTTTAGATTTTTCAAATAGTGATGTTTTGGTAAAAAGCCACTAGGCTCAGTGCAGTTAGCTGCTACAGTTAAAGTAAGTTACATATGTTGCAGTGAGATGCTGCCTTAGCACCAGGGACTGAGATTTTGGTTTTGAGCTCAGGTTACTTTATGGTACTGTTGCTTGCTTTTTGGCAAGGCTATGGTGTAAATTACTTCTAAGAGTGAGAGAGCATGAAGATATGTGCATATGAGATGTCCTGTGATGGATTTAGCTCGCCATTACTGACCTAGGGTTTTCATGGATAGTTCCAGGCCTTCTGTGACCCTGAGCAACAAGAAGTAATGACTGTAATCGATTTGTAAAATTAATTAACATCAGTATTCTACAGAAAAATAATTTGAAGCCAATGAATTAATGAAAAAGTTAGGTTGGTTTAAATAGATCATCTTATTTAATTTTTTTCCTTGTACACAACATATATGACATGAAAGTAAGTGATGGATAAGTCAGCATTAACAGATGTACTCTAGTCAGTATGCTTTCAAATATTTGTAAGTTCAAAGTCACTTGCTTTTGAAAGTCACTGCAAACACATTTGTTGGTCAACAAATTGATGCTCTTAAAGGTTAAAGTATGTTGTAGTGCTCAGTCTGGTTCATCTCTTTGTTTCTGGCATCCCGTGCCCATGATGTGGAGAGAGATTCAGGGGAGGGGCGGGGAGCAGAGGCTGTCAGGTTACTACAGTGGGCGATGGGAGACTTGTCCAGCAACCTCGGACAGACACAGATTGCTGCACATCAGTATTCTCATGAGAAGGTGTTGGTGCCTGATTGCAGTTGTATGGACTGCTGCTTTACAGCTGTCTCAGGACAGTTGCCGCTACCTGTTCTTGCATGCCAATAAGACAGGCGCATCTTACCCACCCGGCAGGTGCTGGCGGCATGCCAAATGCCTTCAACACATAAACACCTCGATGCCAGCTCACTTCAGCATCTCTAAAGCCGCTGTTCCCGCTGTGGTCATTTCGGTGTCCCGCTCATAACACTTCCACAGCTGGCAGGCACTGCTGGTGTGTCACTTGGCTCAGTGACTCAGTGAGAACGCACAGCTATAGAATCTGCAGGAGCATGATGGTGGGACTCCATACATGTTTATTTTTAACCTTCTTTCAGTTCCTACTTTGTGTTACTTTGTATTATCTTACAAGTTGGGACTTTAAAATGATATTTCCTGTGCCGATATTGTAGATGCTACTTACATAATGGAAGCTGGGTTTCATTTTTTATTATTAGGCATCCATTATTTCACTGTGGCTTTTAAAAGGCTGTAAAATTGCTGTAGATAACATGCTTTTATCTGGTTCGGTCTTTAATGATATTGCATCCTGAGAAAATATATCTTTGCACATAATGAGCAGTTTGCCAGATTGATTGGCAATCATTAAAATGACCCTACTGGTAAGATTATCAGCATGAGAGTAAACATTGCCTTCTCGATAAGCCAAACAGATTCCTGATTGCTTATTTCCTTGATAAATAACCGTGGAGCACTTCTTGCCTTTTGATTCATGAGCTGTTTTATAGCTATGAGGAACTAGTAGCATTTTGGGCATTGCTCTGATGGCATTTAATTCTCGTAGATCTCAAACAGCTGTTCACTCAAGAGAAACCAGGAGAGAAATAAACATTTTGAACCATGCTCAAAGTCTCCTAAAAACATTGCCAGCTTGTGATTGATTGCTGGAGGGAAGAGAAGCTTATTGGCTAGTTTACAATGTCATTAACTGCCTGTAAGCTAGCTCCAACTTTCTTTTAATGAATGCAGAAAATCTGTTGGTTGTAATCACACAACATTGCGTTCCTTTATGCACATACATTTGTGAACTTGAACAGCCGGTGAAATAGTAAGAGGGACATGGAAGAAAAGGAAGAAACCATATTTCTTGACATCTACAAGCTGCCACCAGCCTGATTAATGGATGGCAGCCTTTTAGAACAAAGTTTTGTTTGGAGGGAGAAATCTATTCAGTGACCCGAAGCTAATAGTGTTCTCCTTGAACAAGCTATTGAGTGTTTTTTTTCCCCCTTTTCCATTCTCCGAGTAGCATTGTTTTTGGTTGTAGAGCCTGAAGGCAGATATTTTTGCCTCAGGAAGGCAAAAGAATTCAGCTAATGCTACTTGACTTAATACTTAATACATTCAAATACATTTAAATACCATAGTATCCTGTAATTTTAAAGAAATTTTCTGTGTTAATAAGTTGGAAAGTATTTGATGCACCACAAAGAAGAAGTGGAGTGTGTTTTTCCCTGAAAGTGCATAACTTCTCTCTCTCTTTCCAGTTAGGAACTCAGAAAACCCTGAGCTCTACTGCTGTTCTTCCTATAGACCAGAACAGAAATGCATCTCCTCTGTGTAACAAGGACAAGAATCTGCAAATACTTCAAGGTCTTCCCACCACACATCCATCCATGAATCAGTCAGGGGTTGAGATATATTAATTAGCAAATAGATAGTCTCTTCACAAAGTTGATGTGATGAAAGCAGGAACTACGGGCAAGCGTGAGATCTGAACGATTTTGACGGCAGCCAAAATGTCATCTAGAAAACACTAGGTCTTGTGGGATATTCCCACTATACAATGGTTGGTAATCACTAAAGGTGGTCAAACCCACAACAGAGTCATGGACAACCAAGTGAAGAATGGCCTGTCTGGTCCAATCCAAAAGAAAAGCTACTGTAGTGCAAATTGCTGAAGAAGTTAATGCTGGCTTTAATAGTAAAATGTAAGAACACCCATGCTAACCCCTGTTTCCTACCTAAAGTGCCTACAGTGGTCATGTGAGCATTAGAACTGGACTCAAAAAAAAAAAAAGATGGTCTGGTCTAATGAATTGCATTTTCTTTTATATCATATGGGTAGCTGGGTGTGTGCTTTGCTTACCTGGGGTAGAGATGGCACCAGGATGCACTATGGGAAGAAGGCTTTATATATTAATACCTATTATATTACTGCCCAGGGAACCAGAACCTTTGGCATGAAAATATGGAACTTTGCTTTTTTTGGCTGACAGTTCCATACAAAATGTTCCAGTTATGTGATATTTGGTATTAGTTCAAGATTGGCACAAGCAGGACCTTGAAGTTATGCTAGCAGCACTATTCATTACTGACTGATTATGCATGCTACATCACACTCCTGCAAGAAGACACATTTTGAAATGTTCTGGACGAAGATTGTGAAAACGCAGCTATGGAATAAAAATGTAGCCATGGATGAGGACACTGTGTTGATGTCTTTGTTCAAGAAAAGGAATAGGCAGTTGCTTATATAAAATTGGGGCCAGTTCTTATTTTTAAGCTGTGCAAAAAATGTATGTTTGTATGATTCCCTATATGACTATATAACAGTTGCTTAGAGAAAAGTCTACCACCCTCAACAGCTGATCTCAGTTTAGTGAAAACTAAAAATATTAATATCCACCAAAGAGAGGACAGCAACCCTAATAAAATGGCTTAGACATAATCACTGTTTCTGTTAATGCTATCCTTGAGTCCTTATAGCTTTTATATATATATTTTTGTCATGAAAATTTCATGAAATAAAATAACACATGCCCATAAATGTGTAGTATTATACAGACATTATATTTTAAGATATGTAGCAACCCTGCTGCTTATATTTATGCACCTAGAACAGATTGTGGTATGAAATCAAAGATTACAAGAACATACAAAAAGATAGGATGAGTAAGAAAGTTAGGGACATTTGCAAAGAAATTTGTTCTTGAATTCAAATTTCAAATTCAAATTTTATTTGTCACATACACAGTCATAAACAGTACGATATGCAGTGAAATGCTTAGACAACTGCTCGTGACCTAAAAATAAAAGAATAGGAATAGGAATAGGAAATAAATATGAAAATTTAAATAAAGGGTAAATTTAACTAAAAAAAATGAAAATAAAATATACAAATAAAAGTTACTAATAAAATAACTGTACAACAAAAATACACAATATAGAAAATATAGAAGTCTCCTTCCTAAATTATACAAACGGTTTTATTGTATAATTACTATTATTAAATATTGTAATCTGTGGACAGGAAAAGAGCAGAGGGAGAGAAGACAAAATAAGGACGTCACCATAGCTTTCAAAACCATTGCTGAATGCCCGCCTGTTTGGGCCACACTGACTCCGCCTCCCACTGCTGCCTCTGATAGCAGACGCCTTCCCCATGGACCAGGACGACTCACGCCACTAAACTCTCAGGTAAAACAATCAAAATCATTATAGTAACACACTCACTCACTCTGTAGCTTTACAAGGGACATCATTGTAGATGTTACACATTCAGTTTCATGCTTTATAAATGTATAAAAATGCTGGCATAATAGCTAATAGCTGTTTCCATATGTCAGTGGCCTAAAACATGCTTTATTCAGTAAAATGTCTGTGGCTTAATCACATTGTGTCACTGTTATCGACATCTTATAATCACCAACGTTCACTGTGTCAGGACCAGCCTCAGGGTTTTCATATGGTAAATTATGTAAAGGCTAACTTCCGCATAGATTTTCACAAATCACTGACTTTCTAGCTTTAGCTTTGCTTAATGCTAATACTTTTTTCTTTATTTACATTTTACATTTTAGTATACTGTATAGTTCCGTGCAAAACTTTAAGTAGACATATAAATGCAAACGCAATGCAGTTCTTTTTTTCTGCTTTTTTTTTTACATAAAAGATTAAACGAACAGTAAAATAAAGCTCTCTAAGACATAACCATAACATCAGGTAAGAGTCATCATGACATACTGTAAGTCAGCCAACATTTTTTTTAAGTCGAAAATGACAAAATAAATCTTTGCCTATTTTGGGTCTATTATTATTATTTTTATTATTATTATTTTTTTTTACTTGTTTAAAATGTGTCCTCTGTGACATTTTTTACATACTACGTGCTAAAACACCAGCGGTGCTCCAGGCAGCCCAGTCTTATATGAGGCTGTAAACTAAATATTATTTCAATATAGCGTTTCATAAATAAATAGTCTATGTGCAAGATGTTTATAATGATATTCAGTATTCAATTCATTTAATGTTACAGTTCAGTTACATTTTGTTTATATATTACTTTTAGCTGTGGACATTGTCACAAAGCAGTTTTACAGAAATATAAATTACAGATGTCAAACTACAATAAAAATTGTGTACATTTATAAGTTTAGGGATCAATAACTAATGAGCAAGCCAGAGGTGACAATGTCAAGGAAAAGATCTCTATATTGACATGAGTGAGAAACCTTAAGAGGAACCAGACACAAAAGGGAACTCTTCCTGATTTATGTGGTGTTCTGTACTGTAGCAATTATAAATTCATATAAATTCTGTGGTGTGGTCAAAAAGTGCAATTGTATAATAAGGAAATTAATTTTAGGTAACATGAACTCCACATTGTTGAGGCTAACTGTTCACTGATGTATATGGGTACAGAAACTGTTTGTGGCAAATTAAGTTCTCAATGTATCATAGCAAATGGCAGTCATACGCGATCATAGCAAAACTGTTTGTTTTAATTGACAAACAGTTTTGTCATGTTCATGGTTTTAAGGTAGGCCTGTCATCAGCTATAGAAGGTACCAGTAAATAACTCGCAGCGTTTGCTTAATTTTTTGCTCATATCTTTCAGTTCTAGTCAAAGCCTCTGACTGCTGCTTTCTGGATTAATTGGGTTTTGTTTTTGCATGTGCTGCTGGAACATCCAGACAGTAAGACATTACAGTTATCCAACCTAGATATAACAAAAGCATGATTTTTGTCATGTAATGACATTATTTTCTTTCTATCTGACATTATATTTATTCTTACCATAGCAATATATCTAAAAATAAAAGGATATCCTAGTAATATTATTTACATCAGTGTCAAATGATAGACTGGGGACAATAAAAACAGCATTTTTTTCACACTCTTTTTACTGGTGCACCTTATTATGTAGTTAAAAAGCTTAGTGCAAGTACTTCTGTCTTGACAGAAATTAAAGATAATCAGCATCCATTGTCTAATGTCATTTACATATTTGAATTCATATACGAATTAGGTAATTATGTAAAAACAACAGCAACAGTCAGTTGTTATTTTAAGACACAGAGGTAATTTTTTCTGAAATAGTTCTCCCAAGAACATTATTGTCAAGTGCATTTGCAAAACCCATCAAGCACCATTATGAAACTGGCTTTCATGAAGACCTTCCCAGGAAAGCAAGACCAAAACTTCATTTAGAGTTACTTACCTCAAAAATCACCAATTAATAGCACATCGGATTAGAGCCGTTATAAAGGCTTAACAGACCATGAGTAGCAGATACATCTCAAAATTAACTGTTCATAGAAGATTCCTGCATATTTTGGACGCCTTTACCATTGATTTACATTGTAAAAAGAAACTTTTGAGCGGTAGTGTAGTTGTGTGTCATCAGCGTATCAATAAAATAAATAGCATGGTTATGAATTGTATTTGTTAGAAACAATATATAGAGAAAAAAAGCAGTGGACCTAAAACAGTGTCTTGCAGAACACCTGACTTTACCTTGGTGTGCATGGAGAAGTCTCCAGTTACAAACTGATAATAATCAGTCAAATAAGACCTGAGACAGTAGAGTTCCATTCCCATAACTCTCACAACAATTATTTTCTAATACGTCAAGGAGATTAGTATATTCATTGGTGTTAAAAGCTGCACTGTGGTCAATTAACACTTGACCATGGAGGAGAGCAAGGAGGCACAACCCTGAAAAGAGGCCAGTAATAGTTTATCTACCACTTAAACCAGAGCTGTCTGTGCTATACAGCTGGACATATGTTGCCATTACAAAACATAACAACATGAAATATCCTATGGCAAGTTATACATGCTAAGGTCAATGCACTTTGCCATGATATTATTAAAAATTGTATTGATGCTTGTTTCCTCAGTGTGTTCCAGCATTACCATCAGCTCCTAGTAGTCAACACTTCTTCAGTATAGTGGAGGGGCAAATTGATCCAAGTGCTGCTGACTTCTGTGCTTTTAAGGAGCACTACTGTCTAAGTTGGAGTACTTTGCTAGAGATGGTGAGGCAGCTTGAGCAGCTGCTGTGCCAGTTTGCTGTGCCTCATGCACTTGTGTGTGGCGATCGACTTGTGGCCTTGGCACAGAGTGGTGACCCACGAAGGGGCAGACAGGAGTGCCTCCTGTCCGCTCTGGAGAACAGAGAGGAAGTGCTAAAGCTGATGAAGCAGCCTGGCCAGTGCTACAAGGGTAAAGGTGGCCGTTGGGCAGCTGCTGTGTGCATCCAGGCCTGCTGGAGGTGCTATCGTACTCGCACTGCTTACTTGCATCAACAGAGACGTAAGTGGGCGGCCAGAACCATTGCAATTTCCTGGCTATTGCATGCTCAACTGAGCCGCGTGAGAAAGAGTCTGCAGGCCACCCGCCTCCGTCACCTGGAGAATTACCACAACAGAGCAAAGGTGAGATTCACCAATGCACTTTAAAGCCATTGACAAAAACTAAATCAAGACAGAACATAAGTGGGAACTAATTTTATAGACATTTTTTTTTATAGACTAAAAGTGAAGACTTACATTGTATGGTCTTAGGAGATTAGAAAGTATAAACACTGAAAATGCTTAGATGAACAAGAAGGCAACATTTGTTTGAGATTATTTGTAATAAATGCATTCAACCTTTGTTTTGTAAATTTCTGCATGCAAATTTCTGCCCTAGCTTGTTTTCTTCGAAACACCTTAAGACCCACTAGTAACTTTAAATCCATGCTCACCTTCTTCTGCTGTGCCAGTGTTTAAACAAGACCGATATAAATTGAATTGCTGTGTAGAGGCACTCATGCTAGAAGCAATGGAATTTCAGGTGCCTCTCACACCCACATGGCAAGCGTCAGCGTATCCAGTTGTTACGGCAGATGTTTTCTTGTGCCATCATCCCAATAACATCTTTATTAATTAGGATGCACACGTTCATTTGTTCATACCGTCACTCTACCATCTTGTCTGTAAGAACAAACAAGAGCGTGTGCGTGTTTCCATCCTTTAAGCAGTCAAACTGTGTTAATTAAGCCTTAATCTACCCCTGGCAGAAAGCATCATGTAACCTGCTAATTGAATTAATAGAGGGAAGATGTTTTGAAGCAAGCACTTAGCAGATTTAATGAATGGGATTTATGCTTGGTTTGGCAATCCAAAGCCCACAGAGAAAGATGAGTGTAATTTGCTGTCTGCTTGTTGTTTGTGATGGGCCAGCAGTGTCTGTGTGTGTCTGTGTGTGTCTGTGTGTGTCTGTGTGTGTGTGCGTGTGTGTGCGTGTGTGTGTGTGCGTGTGTGTGTGTGCGTGCATGCGTGTGTGCGTGCATGTGTGTGGGCGTGCGTGTGTGTGAATTGGTGTGTGTGTGTGTGTGTGTGTGTGTTTGTATGTGTGTGTGTGTATGTGTGTGTGTGTGTATGTGTGTGTGTGTGTGTGGTTGATCTTCTGTTATGTGTTTTGCATTGTACAGCATTTGGCCACAAACTGGGACCAATTTATCACCTCCAAGAGGACCATTATTCACGTGCCCTCATTAGGTATTCATTTTAATTCAGACGTGTTTATACCAATTCTTATATACGTCCTTTTCCTCTAGATTCTCTGTTTTCCTAAAATAATTCCCCATGTGTGAATGTACGTATGGTGTCCTGTAATGAGTCCCATCCATGGTGTATTTCAACCCTCTGCCCACTGTTCCTGGGATGGACGCTGGATCCACTGTCACCCTGATCAGGATAAAGCACATTACTTAATATGAATGTTATTATATATATTATTCTGTAATTATATATAATCATTATTGCATATTTCAAATTTGTTTTTTGTTTTTTTCTGTTGCACCCAGTAGTCTTACGTTAGCAGTTCAATCTATTTATGCTGTGACCTGCAATCAGTGAGCAGATACAAATAATAAAGGAAAGAATGCGAATAGTAATTAGCAGCAGATGGAGTGGTGTATTTACACTGGGGGTGGCTGAGGAGAGTGCTGTGTGAGCTGGGATAATTAAGAAGTTGAACCCTATTGTTTTTATTGCCACACTCTGATAGTTCATCTGCATTTAATCATTTCATTACCTTTATATGCTTTAAGTAGAGCAGTCTGTTTCAAAATCTGTGCATTTCATGATAGACAGATTGATGTATTTACTGTGTGTGCGTTCGTGCATGTGTGTGTTAGGATACTCTCAGCACCTGCGCCACAGCCTAAAAAGCTTTGACATACTGCAGAACACTCAGATGGGTCGGCTGTGTGACATTAGAGGTAGATGCTACAGAGTTGTCTACGTGTTAATAAATGTTTAATAAAAATCATTAAAAAAATGTTGAGAAATTGGGCTGTTTGAACTCACCAACGTTCTTCCTGGCAGATAAGAATGTGGAGGTGATCTATGTGTGTCCGGTGCAACTGGGAGAAGACTTAATCCACTACTACACTCATCTGCTGGGCCTAGACGCAGCTATTGAGACAGGGAAGCCAACCCCTTCTAGCTGTGCCAAAAGTTTTACCATCCTTACACCTGAGGCACATCAGCACTTTCCAGTATGGTTCACCGCACGCAAGACTATCCCAGACACTAACCACCTCTTGAGGACATTTTATCACATTTTAAAAATAAATTGGTTTACTTGGACCAAATTAGGGATGCAGGGCAAGAATCTTGTCTGGTGATTCTGTTTTTAACCTGTAGGGGGTGTATATGAGGCATCACATGCTTAGAATACCACTTAGACCACTGCTTTGCTCGTCAATTATGCACGCTTGGTGATGAAAAGTTTGTTTTCCTCATATTTATCTGAGCAGAACGTTTTACACGCATCCATCCTTTTATTATCATTTTATAGGTGCTTACAAAATGTGTATAAATAAATAAGGACATTAGATTAAAAAGTAAATTATTAATGAACTGCAGCTATGGCTTTTACTCAGGTTAAAGGTTACCTCTTGTTGTTTTAATTGCTACTGCAAATCACTGTAATCGCGTGCAATAGCCTGTTCTATAATGTACAGCGCAATCCAATATCTAATACCAATGGGCTCAGGACATGATTAAACAAAGGGCTGCTAAGCAGGCCAGGTCCTGTTTACATTCGATCCACCCCTGCATGTTTACTGCATATCAATACAGTGTAAGTGACCCTTCCCACTTTTACACAGAAGCCACCACTATAACCTTACTTACTGCCTGCCATTAACTTGCAGCTAAACACAGGCACCAGGTTGTCTTTCTCACTTTTCCCTATTGATTGCCCAGCTTGGCGGCATGTGTAAACTCTGCCAAACCTGTCAGTGGGATGAATCGTTGTCCACCAGTGCCAGTAACAGAGGGGAGAACTTCGTATGAATCAAATAAATACAGATGTGGAGTAATTAGTGTGAGTCCCAAGGAGACCATCGCTTAGCGTGCAGAAAAGATGTGCTGGAGGAAGGGCGCAAGCCAGAGCCTCCCCTTTGCTGTATTTTGCCAATTGAACCTGCTGGAGTACAGGAGAGGTCACGACCCCTCCGGCTGCTCCTAATGGGCCTGGTGCATGCATATACCTAATAAATTATAGCTGCAGACAAAAGGGAGACCTAGAAGCAGGGACAGGGAGGACATTTATTTTTGTGCAAAGAGCTATGTCAGAGAGATTTGTTTTGTACAGACGGAATAAGATAAAACCTATGCAGTATTAATGGACTTGTTCTTTTATGCAAGGATAAATGTCTTCTCAATTTGTATATTTATAACTAGTGTAATTACTGATCATTGATGATTAGAGTTTATAGAAATATTTAAATGGTTAAAGCTAAAAAACAATCTGATCAACTTATGTCATTAGTGATATTATTATTTCAGGTTGAAACCCATGTACATCACTGCCTAATTTATTAACTGCATTAGAATTCACTTTTACATAGCTGTATTTTCAGCAGTAAAAATAATAAGTAATCCCAGCTTATCCAAACTATCTATTGGTGCAAGTGTTTGTTTATATTAAGCAATAGCTTATTAGTAGGGTATTTTAAAGTTTTAAATCCACCACATAACTGTTCATAACATCGCTTTTACACACTGTAAAAGCACTGCAACTGTAAGTACTGCAAAAGTTTTGTTAAATCCCGTCCAGCAGTCAATTTAAGATGCGCATGCGCAGTACGTAGTCAAAACTTGCTGTTTATAACGTACTGGTAGATTTAAGACACACCCACAGTTTGATGCTTCCCTTCTACTCAACATTTTGATTTCATTTATGGCAAAGTTAATAAAATTATAAATAATAAAAAAATATTTATTAAAAAAATATTACATAAAAAAATATTTTGTATTAAATAAAAAGTAATAAAATTCTGTCTAGCCAATTTTGCGTACATACATTCATACATACAGTACATACATACAGAACATTTTCTGAGACTGGTTTCGTGTCCTCCAATGAATGAAACATAAAGAAAACATTGAAAGAGAGTTCCGACCAATGTACCGACAGAACTTTTCTTTTATTTATATAAAGATTGACCACAGTAAACATGATGATGTAAATGGTCAGTGTTTTTTTTATTTATCATTACTATATTGTTTTTTGTGTATCATGTAATTTAATATGTCCTGTAATTTTACATCAGTTTTTTGAAATTCATTAACACCTGTCTAAATACTGTGTCTTTTATTACAGAGCCACTGCATGTGTGTGTCCACACTGCTGAAGTACAGCCCACACACATTGCGCCTTATTAAGGGCCAGATCCAGGGAAAACAGGCCTATTTAGTCGGTGGTTTCCCCCACATGGATGATCTGGCTGTGGCTGATGAGTTAGGAGTGCCATTCCTAGGCCCGGAGCCTGCTGTAGCACAGCTCTATGGCACAAAGTCTGGAATCAGGAGGATCTTCAGCAGCAGTGGGGTTAGCATGCCTCCTGGACACGCTGACATATACACACTGCAGCAGGTCTGTCTGACAAGTGCACATCTGTACAACTGTTCACGTACAGTTGCTTAATACATTTATTGTAAAATTTATCGTAAAAAAATTTTGGCTTGATGTTTGCCATAATCAGCAACTTATGAATAAGCATGTTTTTAGGCCTAAGATTTAAGATGTTTAGGATTTTGTTTCTTAGTGCAACTTTATTCTCCAGTGATTTTTTTTAACATAAAGAAATTAATTCTTACACTTTTCTTTATCACAGAATGCACATAAAAAGGATGGGCTAACATTCTGTATTATATTCTAAACATTTTCTATTTTATGAATCTACTTTGCACATCATGCTTTCCTTTCTCAGCTGCATGAGCGTTTTGCCCAGCTGCTGACAGATCATTTGGAGGTGCAGCGCTGGCTGTTTAAGATGGATGACGATTTGGATGGCCGGGGCACAGCCTACTGTGATGTCTGTCATGTGAGCTTCCGGCCTTGGGCTTTGCAGGAGTATAATCGCCATGGACCGCAAATCTGGAGCATGGCTTGGGCTCAGGTAGGGGCCTGACACACTCCCATACTTTAGACTGATAGACTGGACTTTTTGTAAGCCATAGACTTGCTTTAAAGCTACAACTACTGCAGTGCTTCAGCCTAAACGGCTCCTCACTGACTCATGGAACACTTTGCCTGGTATTAGTTTTCCCTGTTGTTGATGTAGATCATGTTCTCATCTCACTTCTCCATTGGTGCTGATCCAGATTAAACTTTAAAACACCATTTTAATGTCTATGGACAGAGTCTAATGAGAGCTTGTCCATGACGACTGAACAAATAGTTGTTGGTTGTTAGCATATTGGATTGTATTTTAATTCTCATCAATAGAAACACATTTGCTAAGCAGCTAAACATTGATTTGATATATCTCTAATGCTGTGTGTAGCTCCCTTGGCTTTCGCTCTTTATCCCTCATAGGCTTATAATGGGTCTTTTGATTTTCTGTCATGCATTAATTACTATTCTTTGCCATTAAACTGTAAGCATTGTGTAAACTAATTACAAGGTTATCATCATATAGGCATGCAAAACCTGGCCCAGGCTTTTTTTTTATTATAGGCTTTTTCTCTTTAAATGGAGGAGACTTAGTGCCCTGCCGCTCAGCAATTAGCTCAGTCCTTAATTCACGCGAGGGCCGAGTGAGGGGATGTAATTGTGGCAGCATTGGCGCTGTTAATTACAGGGGTAAGCGGTTGAGGCCCAGCCAAGCTTCATTATGGCAAAAGCAAGTGAACGAGGTTTAAATGAAAAGGCAGGGGGGTGGGGGTGGATAGGGGAAGCTCTTCACCAGCTGGGGTCCCTGAGAGAGGCGAGGGAGTTGGGGCCTGATGAGCTGGCCCTACACCCTTAGGGCTCTGCGGCCATATGGAAGCAAGTGTTGGCCTTTATTCCACCACTCCAGCCTTTTAATCAATGGCAAGCGCTGCTAGTAGCACTGCTATCTCAATGTTAGTGCGGCATGTCATTCATTTTCTATAGATCTGTATTCAAACGCTGCTGTTAATTCACTAGTTCTATTCCAAGTGCCTTTCATGCCAGGAACATGAATTTTGCCAAATGGGAACATTTATGTATACAGTGGGGCTATTTGCATCCTTTTTTTTTTAACAGACTGCTTTCACTTCTGCATTTAGTCTTTATGACTGCAAACCAATAAAATTTAAGCACCAATGCTGAAATATTATACTTCAGCATGATCAGTCTAAGTTTTTAATTGCAGGGGTGTTCTGAGGAATATTGGGTAAATATTGCCTTCTGTTCGATGAGTGATAGATTAGTATACATACAGTCTTCTGCTCATGCATATGCCTACACACAAATGTACTGAACCCAGAGAACACAGACCATTTCTATGATCTTTCGGCACTGCAATGACTAAATCTAAATGACACCACACTTATTTGCTATTAGCTGCATGCATTAGTCAAATGTAGGCATTTTTAGTAATTTGGACCAAGTAATATTCTGTCAGTCTTGCCCGTGATGAACCATGTGGAAATCTCCCGCTATTCTCCAGACTGTGTGAATATTGTTTAATTATTGATTGTGCTATAATGCAAAGGCAGTAACAACTACCAGAACTCATGTGGTCCTTTAGAAAAAAACATTCAGCTATCTCCACCCTAGGGCAAGTTGGAGAACACACCTGGAGGGCTTATGATGAAAGATTTGATCATTTTGGGATAAAGGCTATATGGGAGGCCCATGTCCCGAGGCACAACATCTCAGCCTCTCAGCTTTCACCCCATCCAGAAAAGAGGAGCTAAAGACGTATGGCTCCCAGTCCATTCAGTGGCTGGGTGAGCCCATACATAATAAACGTTACACATTACACACTTTCACATACTGATAGCACATTGGTTATTACACTCGGCGCGAAATTATGCTTAATAGTATCAACAGATGGGCAGTTTGCTAATAGTTTATTTTGGAAAAGGTTAAAAACACTTAAGTTGAAATTGAATTAGTAGATAAGGCTTTTTTCCACATTTTGATTTGTGTTAAATGTTACACAAATGGAAAATTACAGAGCTGTATTTTTAGCTAGATAAATAAAATATTTGTTTCAGTCAAGATTGATAGTTTTGACATTTCAGAGTAGTTTGATATATAGTGAAGCTTTATGCTGATATTTTAAAGTAGCAAATCTTAAATTATTTGATTTTAAAAAGTTCCCAAAAAATCAACATCTTTCTGCAGTTTACACAAAAGAAAACATGGCATGAATATGAAACAAGTCAAAATCCTCTTTGTCATCAATACTGCTGCTAAAAGTTATATACACACTAAAAGAAATCCTCTGAAAATGTTGTTCTCTATAATGGAAAGCTCAAGCAGCAATCAGTGTATATCATTTTCTTTTTGTATTGTCAGATTGCTCATCTTTATGTGGAAGCCAAGCAAGACTTGAATCTTCTCTCACACACAGCCTGCAGTTTAAGTCCGAATAAAGAATGGCAGGAAATTCTTTCTTCCTTCTACCCTGTTGTTCATGCGAAAGTGCAACAGCAAATTCTCTGAATGCGTGTGCTCTTCTAGGGAGAACAGGGGGCCGCTTCCTCGCACGCTTTTTGACGCACCATTGTGTGCTTTATGACTTGTGACAGGGTGAAATCACTGTGCAGTGATTGACCCTGGTTCTTACAGTACTTGAATATGATGATGGCTGTTTCATGACTGGAATATCAAACTCCTCATCTCTCATCTCTGGAACGCTGCTCAGTGGAGTTAGATGTCACACATTTGCTTTATAAACTATGTGCATAAAACAGAAATGTAAAAGAATTTATGACAGAAGATGTTTGCATTACGCTCAACATCTCACGATATTATTTCAAAACTCCTGCTGCTGCTTCATTTATCAGGCAGGATTTAATAAATAAGGTTATGCCTTTAAAATGAGTGGAATTGGTTCCCAGTGGGAACTTCTTCCTTCTCTCCTTTTTTTGTTACAAATGAACTAAAATATATAAGAAGTAATGTAGCTGCCTTGGTAAATCTAAGTTTCAAAAGCTTTATGAAACAATAATGCTGAAATTATGCAGAAAGTCCCACTGTGCAATTAACAACACAATCAAGTTCCACAGACGAAATGGCATTTTCCAGTTAGTGAAACAAGAGTGATATTGATCAGTGACTGTCCGTGATTGATCCACAGATTGATCGGCTTGCTTAGGCATTTATCAGCTTGCTTGTGGCCTAAGTTCTTTGTGGCAGGTGCAATCAGAGAGCAGTCAGTTAAAGCCATTATGCAACTGTGGTACTCTTACTCGCTGTCAATCACCACTTCACCCCATTATTTATTAGCAGTTACACTACAACCTCTAGTGTTTGATTTACACTAGGCTCTTCATCCAAGTGAATTATTGTCAGCTAAGTAGTAAATACTGGTCACTTGTAGAATGTTATTTCTCTGAATGGATGCTACTCTTTCACACTTACCTGTTTGCTTATACAGGAACAAGTGCTAAAAAAGTTTTTGGAGGCAGTACCTGCTCTGTTTACTACCCATGCTAAGCCTTTTGACACAGCCCGCTATCCAACCTGGAGCTGCTTCCTGGAACACTTTCTCAGAAAAGGTGAAAACTTGTTTACATATACTTGTACCAAAGTTAAATACTATCAGCCCTTCAACATGTCTGTTGTGACGGCTACTGTCATCTCGTAGGTGGTGTGATTGAGGCTTACCCTCCTTCAGATAGCGTAACCTCTATGACTGTAGATCTTCTGGTGGAGCCGGGTGGAGGAATACGCATGCTCACATGTGGAGATCAGCTGCATGGGCCTGGTCTGCTGCAGATTTTAGGCTGCTCTGTACCACAGAGTTCGGTGTGCCCTGATGACCTCTACTCCATCTGCATGCAGCTAGGCAAAGCCTGCCAGGAGCGACACATCCTGGGACATTTTTCCGTAGACCTGGTCACCTTCCTGAAGCCTGGAACGCTGGAACAGCAGGTCAGAGATCCTCATTCAGATCAGACATGTTTTGTGATGGGAACATATTAAGAGAATTAAAGTTTTTAAGACTTTAAGCCCATATAAAACTAGTATAATCTATATTATGTTGTGTCCTTTTAAAGCAAAGTTGTGTTTGTTGATTTTTTTTTCTGGAAATAAGAGCAGTCAGAGACACCCAGATGAATCAATGTCAACAGTAGTTTTTACAGTCAGTGAAACAAGTCTTGAAAGCTGCCGAGATGAGGTCAAACATGTGGCGCTATTGAGTTAGTGTTAGTGGCTCTCACCTAGCTGCTATCACTGCTCAGTCTACTGTGTTAGGAAAGAGATGTTACTGGGTAGATGGATGGCTCCTGGAGGGTTCCCTCCCATCTAATAAACTGTCAAGTCTTATTGTGTCAATAAACTAATTCCCCGTTTAGAGCCTTACCCTTTGACCTTGTAATGCCTCGACCATATGCTGGTTTGTGTCTTGCTTGATCGTAGTCTCAGATCATCAGACATTGCATGCTTTGCCTATCTGTATATAAATAATAATGTCTTGTATTATTTTAATTGTCACTGAATAATTCTAATATTTATTTTATATCATTAGTCATGGGCACATTATAATATTGGTAAATAAAATAGTGCATCGTAGACAACGTGTAGACAACTGGCATCTGTGGTTTTTAATTAGTTCAAGCTAAATCATTAACTGGTGGATCAACACTAACCAGGTTCTTCACAGTGCGGGGCAAATATCAGGTATAGTTCCAAATATAAAATATTTTAAATGATTTAAAATACACTGATATCTGATCTGCTGGCAGGCTTTAAATTTGCAATAGTCTAGTCTCATTATTCCTCACAGCAGTCAGGCTAACTTTCATGGCCACTAGAGGGCGAAGTATTTCCCTCTCATTTAATTGTCTGCTTTCAAAAAGAGCCTCTAAAGCCTTTCGCTATTTCCTAAATGTTTGCAAGGCCTGTTGAGAGATGGAAAGGCTGGTGGTTTAGAACACCAAGGCAGTGGTGTGTGGATTGCCCTTGTGGAGCACATGGGGCAGGGGGGAGTTCCTTGATCTGATCTCCCCCAGTGTTAAAGGCATTAGAGCTTGTAAAAAAAAAAAGACATTTACTCAGTGCTGATGGATCCAAACGCCCCCTGGAGAACACCTCTGCAGTCCATAGCAACCTGCGATGTGGGCTGCCATAATACACACATCCTTTAGAGGGTTTTATTACAGTGGTCTTGTTGTGCTGTACAAATATTTGAAATTTCAACAGTGCACTACACTATAGTGCAATTCTATGTAGAGCATTGCTAAAATCCACAGACACTATGTCCTGATAAATGTTGGACATTTCAATGATAATTCTGTGCTACACTATGAGGTATATTTTAAATTATTGCGCAGCTAACGTCGACCTTTTCCGATTGTAATATATATTGAACTGAAAACCAACTGTAATTTTCTGTAAAATGAGGCTATATATATATATATATATATATATATATATATATATATATATATATATTGGGTTTTATGATGGAGTAGTCCAGTAAAATTAAATTATCACGATAAAAATGCAGGAAGGGAATTTGATTTTCTCAATGTTGATGAGAATGCAAAAGGAGTTCAGGCAGAGAATTATGGGCATTAAAGTCCCATTTTTCTCAACATTGAAGCAGAGGGAGAGCCCGGTAGGAGCAAACCTGTCTCTATTTGAACATCAATTTACATTCAAACCTGTTGCTAAAAGCTGGTGTATTTTTTAAAGGGATTCAAAGGGGTGGGGGGCACATCTGTTTGCCCTTGTAGGTCTGCCTCACATTGTGTGTAAGGGGAGGCTCAGCTGCAGGATTGCAGTTTTTAATGAAAGCAAAGAGGCTATAGAAAACAGGTACAATCTGGGCATATATATCAGACGCTTTTGTGGAAGCTGACAATGAGGCCAGCCCGGGTGATTCTTACAGACTGGCTAAATAGCTCTCTGGAGCCTAGCCCATCACACAAACCCCCGGTATTAACTGTGGTCAGGAGACATGCCTGGATCGATTCAGAACAAAACCTAGGTTCTTCTTTGAGCATGCTTGCTCACTCTGTCTGCACAGTCTCATGTTCACTGCTAGACTCACAGCCGGACATGGATCTTAATCTTTATTATTTTAAAAGACTATGTTAATGCTATGTAATCAATTTAAATAATTAAAAATCAGATATTGATCGAATTCGAACATCATTGACATATGATATATTAATATGGTTCATCATAACATGTCCCCCGCCCCTCTGAAATATAAGTATCAAATGTCTTCTATCATGCTTTTGTGACAGGCACATTTAAAAAAGTTATACCATAGTATTGTACTATTTATTTCACTCTGAATGCAGTCAGTCTCCCCTACAGATCCATATGCACAGAGTGGCTTTAGTTTGGAGTTAAGCTTATAGAATGAGAGAACTGATGCAGTAAGATGTGGCCCAGCTCTAGTGAGCCCCGATTAAAAGCATTGGGGGCAGAGTTCAGGAGCTGGGCTGCCATTTGCATTCCCTGGCAGGAGCGTTTAGCTTGACAAATAGAGAAGACGGCAGAGGCTGCCAACTGCCACTTAGTTATTAACAACTCTTTCACTGGTGATTTATTTCCCACTGTTTGAAAAGGGGCATAGCTATTAGTTTATTATCAGGGAAAATTAGCCCTGTTTAAGAATAAGGCCACAATGGGGCTTGACCCCTTAATATCCTTATAATGACGCCATTCACCATACAGATGTGGAGAGATTAGCCCATCAGGCGGTAGACACACTGTTATACAGACTCATGCCATACTTGCTCTTGTTCAGTCACTCTGTCTCTCAATTGCACATGCACACAGTGGGGTATTTTAATGTCCTGCAGCTCCCGCATAAAATAACCCTTCCACAACATTAATATAGGCCAGTGGTTCTCAAAGTGGAATCCATGAAGCACAACCAGGGCATCTGTGATTTTTATGAATTTGTTGGAAATCACAAGTGATCATTATCAAACTAATTACATTTAATATTGAGCCTTTATAGTTATAAGCCTATTAGACTGTCATTTGAGTTAAACGGGTTTAATCAAAACCTTAATACCTAAAAAAAAAAAAAAAAAACTATTAATAATGGCAAATTGGCTCTTATGTGTTCTGTCATTTTAAAGGAATAAACTGCCCCATGGCTCCAACAAACAGGAAGAATATAGGGAGAATATTATTATTGTACACATTCAAAAAAAAATCTGTATTTAGTGGGTTCAGGGAATTTATTTTACAACTAAAAGGGCTCCTGATTGCACCAGGTACAGGCCATTAATACACTATTACGTGTATATTACATACAGTATATATGACATGTCCGCTTAGTTTACAATCTCTTGAATATAGTTATATTTATCTCCACTTTCTTAAAAAATCTAAGAAAAACAAACCTAATATAAGAATTCTGATCGAATTTTAATCAAATTATAACTATAAGTTATAATAATAACAATAATAAAATTATTAAAATAATAATAATACATTTTAATTATTATCAAATTTAAGCAAAAAATAATATTGTTTTATTGCCAGAGAATTTTACTCGTTTTGTAGTAATTTATATTTTGCAAGAAGCAAAATGCTCTGCCAGTAGAACAAGACATTTTCACTTACAATTTGGTAACATTTTACTAGAAATTATCTTAATAATCTTATATTTGGTTTGTAGTAAATGTAAAAAAATTTTTTGATAGGTTTGGCTAGATTCAAGAATATTTCACTCGCTAAGATGACAGTGTAAGTGCAAAAAAAAAATTACTATGGCACTAGATGATTATAATATTATTGTGTATATGTATATGTGTGCTTCTGTGTTTGTGTGTTTCTAGGTGTGGGCTGTTGATCTAGATCTAGGCTACAGTAACCAGCTGGCTATGACCCAGATCATGCTCCATATGACAGGAGGAACACTGAACTGCCACAAAGGTCGTCTGGAGATTCCTTCTCCAGTCCAGAACAACAAGCCCACTACACACCTGAGATCTACAACAGCTGATGCTGTACTATACTTTCTTTTCCATTTAGCTCAGTTAGGAATAATCTACAACATTTCAGAATTGTATCAAATGGTCAGGTAAATAATGTTGTTATGGCAACTCATCAAGTGGCCTTGGTGCAATGTAGCTAAACCTTGTTGTACTGGGAGTTCATACATTAGCTGTTTGGCTTGTTAAATGTGGTTGTATAGCACAGGAATGTAATTATCCGGCATCTAAAGCCAGTGAGTGGACTAGAGAGCAATAACAGTCCCCTCAACAGGATATTATCTCTATATATCACTGCATCTATAAAGAGTGATCAGCTGAAGGTTTGTTGTTTTATTTTTGTTAAATACAACTAAACGCTGTAATTATGCTTTGGACCTGATTGGTGTTTAGATGTTAAATTCATTATCATTTTGATAGATGTGCCTAAATAATCAACCCATTAATAATTCATACAGCATTCATTATGCATGTGTATGCATGCTTGAGCACCTCATCAACCTGATGCCGGCCCCCTAAACAATAGACTTTCTTTATTAGCAGCAAGCCCAAGTTTACGCTTGTTAATCTGAGACTTGTATTATTTTATCAAACATTCATTTAGTTTGTGTATGCATGTTTGTGGCTTGGTGTATTTCCTGGCCTGCTCTTGGTTAATGGCTCTAGCTTTGGCCATCACTTGGGGCCTGAATATTACAAACACAATTAAATC
The DNA here is from genome assembly GCF_024256425.1 of Clarias gariepinus. NCBI lineage: Eukaryota > Metazoa > Chordata > Actinopteri > Siluriformes > Clariidae > Clarias > Clarias gariepinus. The sequence goes on from NC_071106.1 coordinate 19,392,089, forward strand.
CCGGCTGGAAAGTCTCTTTATTGTTGGACGAGGACAGTGCCTTTGACAGCTCAAAGCACAGCTCTATTGAAAAGAATTACATAGCCTCTCTAGAGTGTGTCGAGGCCATTGCTCATGCCTTACCTCTGTCAAAGAGAATATGCTTCACGCCTGTTCAGAGTCCTCAGAGTACTGCCACTCTCCACTAATCAGCTCCTGTAGCATACTTTTAGAAACATCATTTAGCTTCTCTTGCTGTGAGCATGGTTGTCTTTCTGGGGACATCTTTCTGTCCTCTGTTTTGCTTTAAACTCACAATCCAACGATTTCCCTAGCCACCTTCCTGACAGATAAACACTTTGCCAAGTGTGGGGTTATGATACTGTACTTTGTTTACCATATATTGTGTATATTTCAATTCCAGGCATCATGTCAGTGTGTATTTCAAGTGGCACCATGGCTCGATTAATACCTCATAATGCAAACGCCTCCACAAAATTATTTATTTATATGATGAGATTAGTGCTAGTACTGAATTAGTGATGTAGTGCTATCTTTTGGGTTGTGTCTTCGCAGCCAAGGCAAGCAACAAGTCATTTTGCAGTGATGAGCAGCCGACTGTTTCATACCAACCTCTCTATGGTTCACTACAGCGTATTCTTTCAGATGTGCAAGGCACATGGCATCGGATTTAACATCAAGGTAAAACCTTTGTGCTTTTTCTTTTATACATTAGTGGTAGTTATTTGTTTGCCAGTTTGCCGCTTTGCCGTTGTCATTTTGCCTCGCATAGACGCTATATCCATTAATATTATGCATATTAAAATTTGCACATTATTATGCACATTAAAATTTCATTTGCACTGTATAACTGAAAATGATAATGTTAAGTTATGCTCACTCAGTGCCAACCAAAATTTCAGAAAAGACAAGGCTCTGTGTTTGCCCTCCATGACAGAGCCGAAAGGAGCAGCCTTGGCATGATGTAAGTTACCACAGATGCTCTAAGCCCTTAATCATCCATTAATCATTGTTCTGTATGGAGTCCATGGACGTATCTTTCTTTTCTTTCTGTTTTTCCTTCTGTGCTTAGTCTCACCTATCACTCACAGTATTTACAACTATCAGCGTTCTCCAAGGACTTAATTTACCACCTACACATTTCACAACAAATACCTCAAATAAAAAGTATAGCCTCACAATATACTGCTTAGAACAATTAAACACATTCATCACTCCTGTTATCTGGCTAACCACTCAAGCCCTGCTTCCTTTCCTTGTCTCTCCCTAAAGAACAACAGCCCTCTTTAAGCCTGAGAGCTCTCATTAAGCTCCCAGCAGCCCCGGCAGTCAAACAAGGTGATTTTGTTTCTAGTTTTCCGTCTGATGGCAGTAGATGGGGATCATTAGTAAGCTCGTTTGTCTCTGCATCTCGTTAACAGAACAATCTCACCAGATCTCCAGGGAGCACTGCTGACCTTTGCTCGCAACCTCACTGTCATTCATCAAGAAATATCAGCTCCGAATATGCAAGGAGAGACCAATTTTAAGGTGCGGTGTTAATGAACTAATGATTGTGTGCTTTTTCCCCTAAATTGAACCTCTCTTCTAAACATGAAACCTGTTAATGGAATCCTTTACACAGTTTAATCATCAATTAAACGCTGTCCTGTCATGAGCCCAATGAAATATCTTTGGCTGTTAGGAGAGTAAGAAAACAAAAGTTTTGATTGGTACACCCAAGCACCAATTACATTCACATATTTGAATTCAATTTTATCCCTCTGGAAATGCTTTGCTTTTCAATTAGCTATTTAGAGTGATAAGCACACTGTGAGATAATAACTAGACTCTCTCATAGCCTTGGGAACAATGAGTGGAGAACTTGAAGCTTTTCCATTTACAATATTGTTTCTTAGAGCTCAAGTGCAGGCATGAGTTTGAGTTTTGTGCATGTCTGTTAATGGTTTGTTAACCATTCAATTGAACATTAGGCTTTTCTGTACATCATTATTTTATTTTGAAGAATGATAACATGAAATGTTATTAACTGGACCATATTCTGAAAAATCTAATTATCTACTTTTTATTTTACAACAAAAATAATGCCCCACTTAAAAAAAAAAAAAAAAACCTGGCCAAAAAAAAAAAAAAGTCACACACTTATATTTGGTTGGACTGCCTTTTGTTTTGATTAGAGCACGTATTTACATGGCATTCTTTTCATAAGCTTATGTAATGTCACAACATTTATTTTAGTCATCACATTCATTTCTCAATACAAAAGATCTTGTATTGATGATGGGAGAGTCAGACCACTGCGTAAAGCCTTCTCCAGCACAACCCAAACATTCTAAATGGGGTTAAGGTCTGGTGGCCAATGCATGCATGAAAATTACATCTTATGATCCCAGAATCACTTTGTCACAATTTAAGCTCAGTGAATCCTGGCATTGTCATCTTGGAATATGCCTGTGCCATCAATGGAAAAAAATCCACTGATTGAAATACCTGGTCATTTAATATATTCATGTAGTCACTTGACATTTTTTGGGTCCATCACCTGGCTGCACCTAGACCTGACCAACTGAAGCAATCTCAGATCATAACACTGCCCCTACAGGCTTGTACGGTAAGCACTAGGCCTCTCTTCCTACCCTGATGCTCCCTAACAAATTGACCCCAACTATGTAAATAGAAATTTAATTAGCTTCCCTGATAAGTGGCTTTCTTAAGGTTACACAGCTGTTTAGTGCCAATCCCTTGAGTTCTCTTTAAGTCTAGTCAAATCAAATGCAAATACATGCATTGTGAGTGTGGAAAGGCTCTTACATTCACATTATATTAAACATGGTTTAATATTATTAAACATTCTACTTTTTTCCATTTAATTTCACCAAATGTTGAAGTGATCTCCCATCATGATGATAAAAAAAAAAAGATTTCCAACCACATTTCTTCTTCAAAGATTAGGGTTCACTACTATCCTATAAGTTTTAATGATGCTTTTTACAGTTCTCAACCCAATTTTGGAAGTTTTAATAATATCTGTAGTGTTTTTTATGCTTGTTATAGAACAATAATTTGACCCTTCTAAAACAGAGTAAAATCTTTGCCACACTCGTAGAATGTCTTCTGACATGGTAAATTAAGAAATGAGAAGCTACTCGCTGCATCGGTAAAGGTTAAATAACTTGTTGACAGCTGCACCGCATTAATTACTGTAATTATCTTTTGGAAGCCTCTTAACTATTTACTTAGTTAAATCCAGGTTATTATTTGTCCCGATGTATATAGTTATAGTACATTCCAAATCCCTTTATTATGGTAATGGTATAATAACATTGTGCAGTATTTTAAGTATTAAGACTATGAATGTATTATATACAGTATAATGTGTGTGTGTGTGTGTGTGTGTGTGTGTGTGTGTGTCTCACAGGACCTGATTAAGAATATCGAGAAGGTGCTGGATGTAATCAAACGGAACACTGACAATGAGCATAAAGACAAAGAGAAATGTTGAGATGTTTAAAGGTTTAGTTACGTTTTTTTATTTCATCAGTTAGCCTGTACATATTTACTGAACATCTACACATTATACACCTATGATTCCATATACTATATATCCTTCTTTTTCAACGAAATAAACATTTTTGACCAACATAAATTTTCTTTGATGCAAAAATAAATAAATAAATAAATAAATAAGATCTGGGTTTATTTCAGTAATTTCATTGTATTTACTGTATACTTATTACACTGACCGAAATGTCCATTGATCGACCTGTATTTCGAGTAACCGATGTCTACTATAATATACTGTAAATATAACATACCCATTTGTGCATAAATAAAAAACCAAATAGATGCAACTGATACTAAATTAAGTCATCAATATTTAACTTGAGATATATTAAGATAAACATGAATAACTACGAATTATAACATTTAAGTCAGTTGGAATCTGCTGTCTACGTACTAAATGCGCACTTATAAAATATTGAATTTAACCGGAACCAATACTACACTGTTGTTTCTAGTCGAGTAGTTTAGCTGCAGCACATGCTAGCTTTAGCCAGCTGTCAGAAAGAGTTTATATGAGTCACATTAGCGCTTTTATACGTTCGTTGAGGTTTTATACAGTTTACTGTAAAGAACATGTATGGGTGGGTACTTGTTGTTTTCGTCGAGGCAAAAGTATAATCGGGTTTATCTGTCGAGCTGCGCTAAGCTAAGCTAACTAAGCACGCCCCAAGCTATGGTATCGTTACTGAGTCTTAATGGGACGTGCATGTCGTTACTGGTCCTGCGTCTCCGGTGCTTTTGCGGTGCATGTGTACGAGACGTTTAGTTATAGATTTGCTGTGGCACCTGTGTAAACAGAGATTGTTTAGAGGAGAAACTTAGAAACAGTACATTAGCCGCGAGTTTAAATGCTTCAGTATATCGCTGTGGATTTTTGACCCACCAGTGCCAATGACAGGAATACTGCGAACTGTCCATAGCTGTTTTTTGAGGCTTGTGCTCTTCCCAAGTACATTTCGGAATAACAGTTCTCGTCCTGCTGCCTCTGAGGTTTTAACATGCCATCTATCCCAGCGCAAACTGCCACCCTGGACTTCATTCTGTGTGCGCTACAGTGCTGTAATCAATGACCAGTTCGGCTTGTCCAACTTCAACTGGCAGGTACAAGGTGCCAACTACCACATCCTCAGAACTGGAGCTTTTCCTTTCATCAAGTACCACTGTACCAAAGCGCCTCCACAAGACCTTGACTTTGAAAACAAATTCTTTGGCATTCTGAAAGTCATCAACCTGGGTTAGTTCAAATTCTCTGTAAACAACGATTGACCTGATTTACCATTATAGACCAGCAGCACTGTTAGGAATTAAGGAATGCTGTGGATGCTTAAGTTTCTCATCCTCCACCTTTTTGCTTGTAGGTATTCCATGTCTTGCGTACGGCCTAGGCTCATGGATGGTGGCTGGTGTTACAGAAACTGTGCACACTTCAGCTGGCCCAATCACTGTTTATTTTGCATATAAAGAGGTAGATGGTGCCAGGTACTAATGCTACATAGATGACTGCATTCTTCTTTATATTTGCCTTATACCGGACATCAGACAACAATTCAATAAATGATTCAATAAAGCTTTTTCTTTTTACCATTGAATGCTTGTGGTGAAGGTTTTCCTTACAATTTGTCATGGCACTACTTATTTATGGTATAAAGGAAACAAGCTAAGTATGCTAAATGTACAGAGAATTCTCTCACAATTGCTGCAATTTGCTTGCTCTTTGCTTTTTGTGTCCTCCTTTGCTATTGCGGAATTTTAAATAACTTTAGTTCATTTATTTAAAGTCAAATTAGTGCTCACTGTCTTCTCAGAATATTGACAATAGGAAGCAAGAGGGGCTGTTGAGAGGACAGGCTTGATAAAATGGTTTTTAATTACCATAGAGTAAGTGTGGCCTTCATGCACTATCCCCTCCCTTTTCCTCCCTCAGTCACGCTTGCGCCCTTTGATTTCTGATAATTTGTTCTGCTGACTTGATGCCGTTTTAGTTCTTTGCTGCAGAATTTAAACCTTCACGTTCCCTCTGAGGTTGAATTTGACAAACTGATGTATCGATTCTTTCAGCCCCTCAAAGCATTCTGCTGAGCCTATTTATCAGTGGCCTTGATTTCTTGGTCTTGCTGACCCTCTTTTAGTAACAATTAGACTAGAGTAATAATTTAATGTATTACCTGCAAATCAATCCACCCTGTCACCTTTTCTTTTAACGTAGGATAATTTAAAAAAGAAAGACTTCTTTAAATGCCAGGGCTTTTTTTTTTTTTTTTTTTTTTAAATGCTATCTCTACCAAAGTTACAATGTTTTATCATATTGAACTTTTTGTAATGATTTTCTAATGAAGAGAGAATAGAGAGCCCCAAATGGTAGAAAGTTTAGAATTACTGTAGAATAGTTATTTTAGCAAATCACCAACGATTACAGGATTGTATTTATAAGTAAATAATGTCTATAGTCCATGATACAAGTTAGTCCCTGTTATAATCTGCTTTAACAGCTATAATTTCGTCCCTCCAGGGGCCTGGTAGCGTAGTGGTTATCACTGCATTACAAGCATTTCACTGCATATTGTACTGTGTATGTGACAAATAAAGTTTGAATTTGTGGCCTCGCACCTCCAGGGTAGAGGGTTTTGTTTCCCACCTTGGGTCTGTGTGTGTGGAGTTTGCATATTGGGAGCCCTGAGCACATCCTAGGAGACCCATGGCACGAGGCAGAGTACACCCAGGACAGGGTGCTGATCCATGGCAGGGCACACACATTCACACATGGGTAATTTAGGAAAACCATTAGCTTAACCTGCATGTCGTTGGACTGTGGAAGGAAACCCACCAATGATGGGGAGAACATGCAAAATCCATGCACACAGACCCGAGGCAGGAATCAAACCCGGACCCTGGAGGTGCAAGGTGACAGTGCGAACCACTGTGCCACCTCCAAAAACATGCAGATTAGGTTAATTGCCGTTCACAAATTGCACTATGTGTGTGTGTGTGTGTGTTTGTGTGTGTGCTCTAAAGACTCCTGTGGTAGAAAACTTTGTGGTTTTTTTTATTATTTTAATTTTTTTGTTTTTTGCTGTACACTGAAGACCTTTGGGATTGAAATCAACAAATTAATGAGATGAAAGAGTTTCACCTTTCATTTTCTGCTGTAAATATTTAGATGTGTTAAAATACTTAGAACATGGCTACCCTGAGGTTTTTTATAAGGAAAAACGTAGGAACAGATAATCTTAAAGTAAATATGTTATTGTTTATCTTTTGCTCAGAATCGCTGCAATCGCTGGGCTGATATTAGTGATCCACTAATATCAGCAACAGCACCATGCTCATTTGGGTTGTGGTTTGGTGATCTATTTAGAGATTGTCTTGCTGCATGATGAACTTCCCAAATTTGATTAAATAAATTTCTCTGTAAGTGAAAAGTTGACCAAAAGTTTCTTTAGACTTTCGAATTCATTCTGCTGTCATAAATTTGATCATGAATAAAGATTAGTGAGAAATTTTTCTTCAGTATACACATCTCTGTTTTTCATGTGGGGTTATGTTTTTTAACAAGATATTCACAAGTGAATCCCAAAACCAATAGTACACTTCGGTGTTAACTGCTTAAACAATCAGTCCAACATGACACAGTCACTAGTTCCAGTATTTTTGCTAAATGGTTGAGTTAAAAAAAAGGAGCCATTTTTTAAGTAGTTAAACATATGAAAATGTAAATAAAATATTAGGAAATTACAGCTAAAATTCTGAAGTTTTGTCTTAGTGTTCCTAATGTTCCTAGTGTTTTCGGTGTATAGCAAAAACAAAAATAATTGCTCTTTCAGTATCTGTATTTCTAGTCAATATCATTACACATCTCCAGTCACTACTCTTGCTTTTGGTTAGGTTAATGCACTTTTTAAAAGTATTTCCTTTTTGCATATTTACTTCGGAAAAAGTTGCAGTGACTAAACATACAGTAAATGCACATTTAATTCATGCACAGGTTGTCTGTAATTATCTTATCTTGCACTTTCTTTGTTACAAGTGTAACTTAAAATCAAGTCCATATATGGATCTTCCCCAAGATGTTGTGACAAAGTTGGAAACCTACTTTTGTCTTTTTTTATCCTGTAACATTACTGTTTCCCTTTAGAGGCCCAAACCCTGTCCCAGCTGTGCACAAACATGAAGACATGGTTTGCCAATGTGGCTATATAAGAACTCAAATGGTCGGCACAGAGGCCTCACAACCTCACTTAACACACCTTTATGATGAACTAGAATGCCAACTGCGTCTCAGCTGTCCTCATCCAACACCAGTACCTTTCCACTCTAATGTTCTTGTGGCTGAATATATATATATATATATATATATATATATATATATGTGTGTGTGTGTGTGTGTGTGTGTGTGTGCTGTGATAGTCAAGTGTCCACAAATTAACCAGTTAATTTCCATGTCGTTAGTATAAGGTTTAGACTAGTAAATCAACAAGGCAAGGCTTTGTCTAGCCTTCAGAGCTACAATGCCTGGCCAAAAAAAGTTACACACTCCAAGATTTCATTAACCGACTTTAGCTTTGATTGTGGTGTACAGGCAAATTCATGTGTGAAAATAATTCTGCATGCTTCCAGAAACACACTTTCACAATTTGAGTGCTGGTGTATGCCTGTGACATCAGGGAAGGGAAAAACTTCACTGATACTGTATGATAACCTGGTCATTCAGTACATTCAGATCATCAGCTGATTTTATTTTATTGTCACCTAACGTTGCTAAGTCTAGACCTGGCCAATTGAGAGCAACCCCAGATCATAACACTGCGTCCAGAGACTTATACATACAGTGTGCACTATGGATGATGGGTGCTTTATTTTGCGTCCCTTCTTACCCTGACACTCCCATCACTCTGGCATACAGTCAATCTGGACTCATGTTGCACATGAGCCACTGCTCCAAAGTCAAATCCTTATGATCCATTATAGGTTTAGCACAGTCCTAAAGTGTTGGAAAGTTCTTACCCCAGTTGTAGTCATTAAAATTTCCTTAATTTTTTCAGTGCTTGATGCATACGTTTAAGCAGCATGTTCTTAATGAGAATAAAATACTTTAATAAAATCATTCACGCTTCCAGTGCTATCTGTTTAGCCTTTCATATGTCAGCCACTATCAGACGCTGCATCTCTGCATAGAGAATGCTCAGGCCACCGTGTCTTAATTCCTCATTGACCCTTTGATCCCAGCCCTTGGCACAGATACTGTAGCTCTGTGGCAGGATAAGTTGCAGCTGAGGGCAATAACAGGCCAGGCTTTTTCCCTCAGGGCTTTGAAAGGGTGATTTGAGCCACGTGTAACCTAAGCTGAGATGACTGTGTACCTGTGTTCCAGCCAGGCGCCTGGAGGCCTGAGCCAAGCTGCTGGAGGCTGCCATAACCCAAGCAGTTGCTTACTGTTACACCTCACCTCGGTCAGCACACTAGGATAACAGAGCAGAAAATTGGCTGCTTTAAATTAATGGGGAAAAAAATTAGCAGTGCCACATTGGAGGATCAATGCCTTATTTTAAGGACAACACAATCCAGACTTGTGTCTGTAATTGAGGGACCAAATTACCCCATCTAAATAAAAGGTACCAATCAACAAAGGATTAAACATTTGTATTAGCAAGTTCAATTACATGATAATGAAAGAGGGCAAGGTAAAATCTTTAAATACAAACACTATTTACATCTTAGGTGACTAATTGAAACTACAGTGATTTAAATGCTTTTTGTATATAAAAAAAAACTCACCAGCCTTTAAAGACACATTAAGATGAAGATCTCTCAGCACAGGACTTGAGGATTTTATAGACAATCTATTATTTAGCAGGAAACACATCACATTAATTTTTTTATGACATGGAGATGTATGGGTTTGGCAGAAACAATTACTGAATGACTAACCCCTGCAGTGAGCTCTTTGGAGGTTATCACTATAAGCGCTGAGTCCATCTTCAGACCTTTTGTTTCTCAGGGTGCTTGAGCAGCAGGAGGACATCAGATGCATTGTGATCTGTGACATATGCTAGCTGTATAATTTTCCTCCATGATATCTGTTTAAAAAACACACTTGATGTGAATCCGCATCATCAATTGATAAATCATAAAAAATGTTCCCAAATATAGCAAGTCAGCAGGACAAGCAATTATAGACCACTGAACCACATTCATGAGAATTTTCACCAGAATGTCAGACATTTGACAGCATATTAATTGCAATTTTTAAACTATGATTTTATATATGTACATTTTGTTTCTTGAATTCTGGTGGAATTTCCAACATGATGAAAGGCAACCTTGCCAGTGTATAAACCGGCATACTGGATTTGAGGCAATGCTGTAACTATACATATTTTATTTCAGTTGGACATTTATAAACCCTTAAAAAATACTCAATGTAAAAAAAAAGGATTTTTCTCTAAAGTTTAATATTGTTATAAAGTCTTGATAATATAATAATACCCCGTGTAATTAAATTACAAACTATAACCCAACTTCTTAATGTATTTATTGTACCAACCAGAGCAACTTAATATTTCAGTTTGGTTCACAATATTACATTTTGGCCAGTGGGTACAAATTTTTTTTAATAAAGTGTATTTTGATTGAGAATTTTCTTCTTTATCATCTTGCATAAAGGAAAAAATAAAATAAAAAACATCACTGGAAAATAGATTTACTTAGACTGTTAGAAGCTTTAGTGATTTCAATGGATTATAATTGCTGACCTCACACCATTGAGGCTGGAATTATTAGATTTTTTTTCCAGCCTGCTATTGGGTGCTGGAAGTGGTTCTGGTGGAGAGGGGAAAAGCCATTAAAAATCTATTATAGCAGATCTTTTCACCCAGGGGGAAAGCCTTCTCATTACTAAGCAGATTGCTAGGGATGACAAGTGGCTCTATATTTCTTTTTTATTATTATTATTATTATTTTCCCCTGCGTTTCTTTTTTTGCACCTTTTTGTGTGAAACTCGCCAGTTCATAAGACAGACACACATGAGTGCCAGGCTGAGGTAGTGAGCTTGGGTTATTGCCCCGGTCATTTGTTTGTGCCTGTCGTATGTTTATGTCTGTACTATTTGAATATAGCTTAGCTTTGCTGAGACAAACATCAACTTTGAAGCTTACTGCCACTTTGGGCTGACTTGCTTTGAGCTGTTGTGACCATTAGGAGTTCATTCATATTTGGATTTTAGCCCCTACTCACACATACTTTTCTGCATTTCGAATCTCTTGTAATCATTTAGAAAATTCGGCTTAACGTGTTGTTTTCTGTCCCTGTGCTAGTTGATTATGGCTTTGTTTTTTCACTTCTCCCTTGGTGCTCATCTCATGTTCCCTTCATCCATATTTACTGCTTACAGTGTTGACATTAAGAGTAATGGATTCTAATGGTCTCTCTGTGAGTTATTGTGAGAGTTAAATGAACTATCCATTTTTGTTATATATTATGCAGTATTTAAAGTTTCGGGTCATTAAAAGGCAGACGCCACCCTCTGCCTCCCCCTCTAGGTTGCCTTTTACCCCCTGCCAGCTTGTACTGATGCTCCTGTCGCCACGGGCTGCATTTAATCTGTTTTTCATAAAGCATAATAAGAATATTATGGAATAATTATTTATTTTAGAATACTTCGTGCTTACCACTGAATGTCACATTGCCTTTCTGACTTTGTGTGCAGCATGGGTGTAAAAAGTGAGTTTTTATAGTCAGTGTCAGTGTTGGGTGTAACGCATTACAAAATTAAAGTACTTGGAATACATTTTTGATGTAAGGAGTAATCTAACGCGTTAGGTCCGCCATTTAAGTTCTCAGTTATTTAGTTACTTTTTCAAAAATATAATCCGTTATTCCGACAATTTATGTAATGTGTGAGCCAGGCAGCAGTCATTCCCAATCCATTATTGTGTGTGTGTGTGTGTGTGTGTGTGTGTGTGTGAAAGTCGTCCTACAAGCCCCAGCCCTGAAAACCCGCCCCCTCTGTTATTCCTGCTGTTATACCCCTATCTCACCTGTGCGGTTTGACTATGTGAGAACTGACGCACAGAAAGATGTAAATCTAATCACAGCACCAAAACTCGCGGTGAATCATGATGAACCGCACATACAGCCACCGCGCGAAACCGCGTAGGTGAGATATGGGTATTAGTAGTTCATAGATTATGGACCAAACTTCACCGAGTGATGATGGTAGAATAATTATAAAGGTCTTGACTAAAACAACATGCATAAGGAATCACAAAGGAGTTTTCATTTTCTGCAATGAAAAAGTCCTCTAACTAGTTACTTTTATCAGAAAGTAACGCTGTAATGTAACTGATTACTTTTTAATGAGAGTAATTTTGTATTGTAATTAATTACTTTAAAAAGTAACGTTCCCCAACACTGGTCACTGTGTACCACTCTGATCTAAAGTTCAGGCTATATCAGTGTTTGCCATGCATACATAGTTTCATTAAGCTAGTGCCATGTGTACGGGTGAAACTCGTGTAGCTCAGATCAATTGGTTCCCAATGATTTGACAGATTCATGGCATGATTCACTAAAATGTTTTTGAAGTAGTCCTTTGGAGTCAACAGGGTTCAACCAGCTGATTTTTGAAAGGTCATGAGCTCTCTCTCCTGCCAGGGTCAATATGAAAAGGTGGCCTTAAATCTGGTAAATGGCCGTAAAAGATTGGCCTTAAATCTGCGCCCTAGAAATGGCTTTGTTGGTATTTCTGTTCATTTGCAGGCCACCTGTGCAGTGTGGATAGCAGCATGTGCTTAGCGGTAAAACACTTATCTGCTTTAAATACTCTGCATAAGAAAGCCAGCATTCAGGAGCAATCTTCTGAAAACTAAAAGTGGAATAAATAATTCCCGTTCCTCCACAGTGATACCTTTTTTTCTGCCCCTTAAATGTGAATGTTGGATCTCCAATCTTTCTGCAAATGAGCCTCGGCTTGCTGTAATGGCTTTCTGCTCCTCATGGGAAGACGGCCGTGCGTGCCCGCTCTAAAAGCTGCTGATTGAAGGGGAAAATGCAATACAGGTGTAAGGCAGACTTGATGGGGGTCTTATGCGAGGGTTATGAATTTTAACCATTCTCATCTATACACTGCTATGTACATACATAGCATAATGGAGGAGGAATGTGCTGTCTGGACTGTTTGTGGGCCCACGGAGACCAGAGGGTTTCTGCTGGGCTGTCGTTAATTCCAGATGAGAGGATTGCTTTTATGCTAAATTAATAAGAATTAAAGGCCTGAGTTGGTTAAGCAAGCACTTGATTAAGCTCTGGAAGGGGGTTACACAAGCTGAGCGGCTGATGTAGGTTACGACACTGAAGGTCAATAGTTTTTCCTGAGCGCGGATCTTGTGAGCATATGCAGCACTCTGCGCTAATTGTAGTGTAATATGCTTATATCTCATGGAAATTCTGATGTGGGGACAGGTGCACGTGTCCTGCACGTGTCCTGTGACCTATAAGTTCTTTGTGTGTTTGTCAATGTGCCCTTGGTCAGGCCCAGTCATTGCACAAGGCCAGACTAATTGAGGAGAAGACTCTATCTGTGGCTGCTAATGATGATGAGCGTGGAGTTGCGCAGGCTTGTCCCCTCAGGCTGAGCGATGGTGTTTGGGAAACAGCCCTGCTTAGTTATTGGCCAACAAAGGGGGAATTCACTTAATACAACCTGCGCAGATTAGTGGGTAATTGTTGCCATAATCAATAAGGCAGCCGCGCGTAAAATGAAAGGTGTGATTGTGTGAAGGAAGAGAAGTCCAGAATAGGTTTGCTGAATCTTTTTAGAACATTAGGTCAATGTGCAGCACTGCCATACACTCTATGATGTTCTGAATGCTTATGAGGATGTTAATGGTCCATATGTCTGTCCATAGCCATGTGTATGCGAGCCTGTGATTGTAAGGGCTGTCATGTCAAGGGGTCCTTGTGCCTGATCTGTGTGTGTGTGTGTGTGTGTGTGTGTGTGTGTGTGTGTGTGTGTGTGTGTGTGTGCTTGCCTATCCATTGTAGCTGGGCCTGCTTGGATGAGCCTCATTGTTCCTGCGCGGCCTAGTGACAACGCTGGCGGGCAGAGAGTGATGAATCCTGGGCAGGGTGACAGTGATAAATAGCCCTTTTAATAACAGCTGCCCCACTTGGCCAGCCACTCACAGCCTGTGTCCTCTGTGTATTTATTCCTATGTTTATTTATGCATCCATTGCAAGAACGAAATCACAACCGTAGGGCTCCAATATGTCTTTTTTACTTTTTTTTTTTGAGGTGGTGGGGGAAGGACTCGTGGTTTTGCAGTTTTGAATGTTTAGGGAGACTCGATCCTTTAACCCAAACAAGTCATCCATCTCTGCCTATGCCTCACCTTACCTTGAGCTCAGCATTTAGGACTTTTTCACTTCTTTGTTTCCACCCAGTGAAACCTACAATTTCACTTTTTTTTTTGCTTAAAGCACATTTAAAAAGGATTTCTTTCTGGCGTTGGGCACTGTGCCGGGATGTCCCAATTGGCCATGATGTTCACACTTGAGAACATTAGCACTGATTATATACCAGTGCTGTATACTGGTGACAGGATTATGGACCTAAAAGCCAGCTCGTCTGGTCCAAACCAATGGAAAAGCAAATGCAGTACAAATTGCAGAAAAAATGGCAATGCTGGCCACTATAGAAAGGCACCGGAACACCCAGAGCACCACGGCCCACTATGCACAGGCCCCAGTGGCTGGGGGCCAGACTGGCCTTTTGGCACAAAGGGAACCAAAACAATATTGGGCATAATGCTGATCAGTTTTATTTGAAGCTGTGCTTCAATATTTTATACAATGTTCTATAACTACGATTCTAAAAGTGGGGTCTAACAACTTCAGAGGATCCATGAAGCGTAGCCAAATGGTCTATGGCATGTTATAGTGGTGCAAATCACAACCCACTTTTATCAATTATGCCTTTAAATAATATCAATTAGATTTTCACCGAACTTTTAAAATTTGTTATACATTTAGAAAGTTTAGATACACAAAAGTATTGGACTAATCTGTATGTTTAAATAGTTGGATTAGACCAGAAAAATGTCTGATGGTGGATTTGTAGATTGGTTTACATTTTGAGTACCCTTGCTCTGTAAGTCTGCTTTTGAGGACAAGAACTGTGCTTGTTTCCGTTTGTCTGCCAGTCTTCAGAATCCAAAATCTAAAAAAAGTCAATTTAAGTGATCTGTATTTCAAACCTGTACATATCTTGCTGTTGTTGTGATACAGAAATCATGACCAACTTAAAACAACCAGAGCAACTTAGTATATTTATTTATGTTAATGTACTAGTACATATAAAAAGTACTAATTTGCATTTTGTCAGTTATATAAAGTCAGAGTCTGTGTTCTCTTTAACTTATTTTGAATGAGAAGAACACAATGATAATTCTGTGACTTGGGATTCCAAGTAATCATCGATGCAAAAAAAAAAAATACATGCCATCAGATCATACATTTTATCGACTAATCTGTTCTGTGTTTGACTGGAATGCCAGTCAGGTGTATTCCTGCTGTACACCCAGGTTTTCCCAGGATAAACACTGGTTCTACCTCGTCTCTGACCAAGATAAAGAGATCATTAAAGATAAATTAATGAGTGAATAAATAAATAAAAAAACATATCACATAAAGAAATTTAGTTTAAAAGGCATTACTAAACTTTTAATGTATTGACCAATTATTATTTATTGCTGTTTTGGTTTATGCCTAACATCCTGATCTGAATTAGGAAATATATACAAAGACACATGAACTTGGCAATTTCCTACAACAATTTATTGTTTCGAAAAATGTTAATGTCGGCACTAGTAAGTGATTGGGCTAATTGAGTAATTAAAAACAGATGTCGGAACACAAGCCCAAGCACACACTTGTGCCCTGCAGAAACTCAGCACTGTGATGGTTTCCGACACCCCTGTAGTGCAGGGATATCCCAGAGGTACCTGTATAATAGTTACAGTTTCACCCCTGTGATTATTCGGTTGGAGTCTTTGATATTGAACCGAAAATGGTCTTTTGTGTTATTTGTGCAGAGTACGAAATGGGCTGGAAAGGAGCCACGACTGTAATGGCAAATCGTAGTGCATAATGGCCATAGCCAGTGGACCATGGCTCTGTCTGTGGCCAAGAGTTAGACGCATACACACGCTCACACACACACACACACACACACACAACTACACATATCTCTTCTAGAGCACATGGTCTGAGTTTATAAAGTCTACTGTACTGTACCTGCATCATTAAGGAGATGTGATGTGTAGGTGGGAATGCAGCATCCTATGACATCACAGGCTGAGGCTGGCAGAAATCCCTGTAATGTGTCTGACAGCTTGTGTGATTGGAGTCTGGCTGGCAGGCATTGCAAAGTGCAGATCAATAAGCAGCAAATTTCCCATTAAAGAAAGATTACCTGGACCTTGCTCTCAAATAGCCAGTGGCTGTGGCGTGGATAGACAGAGCAGGGAACGTTTTGCGCGCTCGAGTTTTCCGATGTTACGTCCTGTACATAGCTTTAGGTCAGTACAGCAGGCAATCAATCTCCCATACTGCAAGTTGCATATTAAAGAACATGCTGTGTAATCTGAGCCCCACAAAATTCTGAAACTGGTGTGATAATTTCAACGACCGCACATGTGCTCATGCATCCCACTGTGTATACATGCATGTATGTTTTCCACGGATCACCTAAGTATAATCACTGCGTGGCGGTGAGGTCCCGACTGACAAGCACCCCAAAATCCTTTGATTGTTCATCATCATGCATTCTTTAATCAAACACTGCTCCATGGGCCGCTGAGCAGGAGTTGAGAATCTGCTGTCAATTGGTGGAGGACTGTGAGGGACAATTAAGAGAGAAAGACTGCTGGGAGGTGCAAAGACGGGGGGAAAAAAAAAGACACAACAGGCAAAAATCAACACAGTGGCTGCAGAACAATCAATCAAATCTGTCAAGCCGTTTTTTCCAGCCTGTGTAATTTATTGGAATTGTACTTAGGAAATGGGTACACCCTGTAACGTGTAGCTAAGATCACTCTCTCTAACACCTCGCAGCGTTTAATATTGAAGCCAATCTTGGACCTGCGTCCTCTGATCTGTGACTCTGCCCTTTGTTGCTTTGTTGCTGTTGTGTTTTATTGAGAAATATTGTGACCTTATTCGGCTTATACAAGAGCTTCGTGCTACTTTCGAGACACTGTATTAGGTATATTTTTATGTATGAAGTCGGCTTTTGCCTCTAAGGTTTTCAAGGTCAAATTTGTAACCGTTCATGTCAAAGTGTTCTGAAAGAAATGATGGTTTTATTTGGTTACAATAATAAACACCAGCTATGCGTTAACGTATAGATTGTAATGCGTGTAGATTGTATTTGCCTATGTCATTGTGTGCATGTGTGTCCTGGAGTTTAAATACAAGTCAGAGACATGCATAAAACTCTGAACCACACACACTCAGTCACACGCACGCAGAAGCTCCAGCAGACCTCTAAATCACGTTTTCTAATTCCCTGAGCCACATCTCAATCATTTTCCCTGCTAATTTGAGAGTCACCCTCATTTCTTTTTAAACGATTCATTTTCAGCACATTTGTACAGTAAATGGCCCCGATGTGTTCTACAATTTAGTCAATTACTGTTCCAGCCACCCAGGCTCCGGGGAGCCTGAACACACATGGCCTAGAGCTACCATCTCAATAATTGTTTCAGGAAAGTTGGGAATGGATCGCTAACGTTGTGTTCTACTTATTGAAATGTCAATTGGAGCCAGGACTTCACATATCCCATTCTTCTCTTATATACTTTTGTGTTCCATTAGAAATGTATGGAATTCTTTGCCTCACCCGATGCCGCTGGATGTAATAGAAGGAAGTGTACTTGCAGGAAGCATGACGTTCATTTTCACGTTTAAAAAGGCTGGGTAGTGCTAACAAGGTGTTTACTATAGTCAAATGCTGATTCACAATCATTTGGTGAAATGATAAAGTATAACTACAAATCCGCCCAGAGCAGAAATGCATATTGTACCTAAAGGTCCTCATTTTTTCCTAAATGTAATTCTACAGCAGGGTTGTACAATTGCAGAACTTCTCCTGAGGTCCTCTTTAATTACAAATTAATTAAATCAGAATCAATTAAAAAATTAGATCCCATTTAAATGAGGTCTTAATGGGTGTTAATGAGGGGGAGAATGTGTAACTGGACCAAACAATATAACCCAGAGACCCCAATTAACTAGCTCATTTTTTGCCATCTATCTTCTGCTTGGCCATTTTCCAGTGAAATGAAATTCAGTTGTTACACAGCAGGTTTAAAATAATAGTTTTTTGCTAAAAAACTAAAAAATTAACCGCACAGCATTCGAAGATTAAAGCTCAACTGGCTACGATTACATTAAAACTGACTAAATAAATGTCACTGCTACTATTTATAGTTCTATTGTCACGCATAGATGCAAATGTCGCCTTCGAACGGCCTGTGGAGTGATTGCTAGAGTGATTGTAGTCTTTCGTTTGCAGCCGAGCGTGCATTCTTAAGCTGAAACTCAAGCCTTTCTGTTAGCCCCCTCGCCATGGTAATCCAGGCCTATTATTCATGCAGCTTTATTAGTTGGCTCAGGATGATGTGGCATTAGGCAGTCAGTCTATCAGTATGTATTAAGCTGTCTCGGGGAGGTGATGGAGAAGGAGAGGAGAGACCTGGTCAGCCTCAGCGTGAAGACAAGCCCAGGCCTATTAACTCCAATTGACTGTGACACACATGTGGCCTTCTAAATGACTGGTTCCTTATTGATTTCTCTCTCTCACGCTCTCTTCGCTTCCCCTCCGAAGCTGCCAGGGAAAGACTCCTTTATCTAGACTGATTGGGGACGGGGATTGCTCCTGCATATGACACTTTAATCCCAACTCTGCACCTTTCTTAACAAACACACTGCCGATTAATGCTGCCCAGAACGGCATTGTTACAAAACCTCATGTGTTCTGGTGGAGAGAATAAGAGAATGGTTTAGGGGTGGAGTAGCCGTACTAAGCTGCACTCTGTCTGGCATCTGTTGCCAAAATGAAGTCTGACAGCAGATATTGACTTCATATCACCCCGAGTCACTCTGAAACAGAAAGATTGTGCTCTGCTAAAATCAGCTATCGATAGGCTGCCAAATAACTTCCCAGTCTCATGCAAACCAACAAGATTTATTGATATACATACACTGCTTGCCGAAGGTATGGAAGCAAGCAGATGATGAAAAGATATAATAATATTAAGGCAATTTCACATCCACAAAAAAAAAAAAAAAATCATTTAATGTTGAGTTTGTAATGTAATCCACCATTTTGGATCACTTACCAAACCGCAAAAAAAGACTTTGCCTTTTTGTCTTGTGAAAAATATATGATTGTTAAGTTTTAACAAAGTTTGTGTTGCTTTCCAAGCATTATGTTTGTAGATGATTTGATGTTGATAGATATTCAGAACCAGCCATGCAGAGGGCATGTGGTGTGTGTATGTGTGTGTGCGTATGTCTATGTAGGGTGTTAGATGAACAATACACTGTTTTTCACTAGGTTGTTTTTTTTTTTTTTTCGTACTCACTGGATGTTCACTCTGCTGAAGCTAAATGGAATTGCTTCTGTGTTTCCATCTCTGCAGCACTGTGATTCTGTCTAAAAGTTAACAGTAGCAAAATAGTTCTAATTACATTTTATTTCTTTTCCCTGGACTCCACAGTTTATATACAGTGACCTTCACGCTGTCACAAGCTTGTGCTGACCGCGCCGCTGCCTCTCACAAGAGCTGATAAGAGTTTATTTGCACAGAGTTTTGCTTAAGCATACAAAAATTCCAAGTATACACTGATTCACTCATGCATTTGTGTATCTTTTTACATTTTTACATTAATATGTGTTAGATGATTTATTTTCCTTCTATTTTTATTAAACATACAATTTTACACCCGGTCCTGCAAATCTTATGAGCTATGAAGTCTAGTCTGTTCCTCCATCCCACTCCTGTTTCTATGTTCTTTGCGAAATTGAACCGCAAATATCATATTGATCTCTTTCTTTGTTCCACTGAACTTGAGGTGACCCTCCGCGTGCATACATTCGCACGCCGTGTTTCTGAGTGTATCGTCCGTGTCAGTTTTATCGGCCTATTATTGTACCGGTGGATGCGAAGTATTTATTGTTTCTGATGTTAAGCCGGTAGAATGCATATTGATTTTGAGATTGAGAGCTAGACTTGTTTGGCAGTGAATACATCTGTACATCTTATTTTTATCAGCAAGATCCACTCTAAACATTGTCCTAAACCTCCTGCTCACATCTAAGAGCCTTGAGATCCGAGCATACAAAAACGGCTCATGTTGATTGCTGCTATCGATTACTAGCATGCAGAATATCAGAGCGTCAGAATATATTTTAATGATCAACAGCCTTGTTAAGGCTTCAAACAAAGGAGTTTGGTTATGGCAAATGAACATTCATTTTTATATAGCCTTATACCCCCCCACCCCCCCACCCCCCCACTAATCTTTTGAATATCTCATTAAATCTCGTTTTTTTTATGACAGTATAATTGGAGCTGAGCAAAAGCACCTGACGACTCTGCGTTCCGGCACGCTGCGAAAGTCAATACTGCAAGCCAAACAACTTCGCACTCAATTGAACCGTGCAGAAAATCCATAGGCGCACCATCTCTCTCTCTCTTTATGGCAGTGAAGGATAAGCACATTTCATTTACGGAGCCTCTCTAAATTTGATGGTATACGCTCACAAACAAGCTCTTCTTTTCATTCTTATGGAGATTCAGTTGGTTAAGTTGCAGAATTCCAAGTGGAAAGTGAGACCAGGATCAGGAATAAAATGTTTTCGAATTTTGCAGTCCTTTTGGTCGGTGGTTTATTTTAAGTATACCTGACAATCATATTCTCTCTCTCTCTCTCTCTCCCTCTCTTTCTCCCACACACAATTTTTTTTCTACTTCTAGCTGTTGCAAAAAGGGACACTGGTGTTGAACTTAAAAAGGTATTATTAGAGGAACAAACCAAAGTATCTTTCAGCAATTTAATGCTGATTTTTAGCAATTTAATTAGATATTGTTTGTATGCCAGTGCTTATGTTTAGGGCAGTGTCATGAAGACGACCATGCAAATTATTATTATTATTATTATTATTATTTTTGCTTGATTGCATTTCTTACAAAAAGACACCAGTGCTGTCTCTTAAAACAATTATGCTTTGACACAAATTTGCTTGAGTTTACTCATCGCCTCTCACTGTAATCAAAGCTTGCCTAGTAAGACTAGCATAAAAGGTAAAGCACTAACCGAAATCAGTACTTGCTTTTTATATGTTGTTGCTTCTTATGATCTTCTCAGAGTGTGACTGAACATAGCAGAACTCACTATGGTGTATGACTGCCATAAAGTGAGTTTTAATGGAGGCGCAGAGCTGACCCGGTTGCCACAAGCTGAATTGATATCCGAGGCCGGCCCGTATCTTGCTCAGATGGTGAGCCGAACTCTGTCTCTCTCCACAGCCATCCAGATTTTGTGTGCGGTCTTTTAGAGAGGGCCATGAATAGTGCATGGCCAAGCTTTCATTACAGGCCAGACTGGAGTGTAAGTAAGAGACAGGAGGGAGCAGGACATGGGAGCACCGTAGCTCAGGTCAGCTGAGCCAGGGGATGAAAGAGCTGTCAGTCAAACTGAACCTACTTAGTTCCCATTCACTCGCCAAGGCTAGCACATGCATGCTGCGCTAACCTTGGGTCATGTTCTTTGTATGAAACAGATTCTGCTGGTGCTGCATCTTTTTTTGTATGCCTCTATTTAGCATGACCACGGCAGGAATGAATATTCAAAAAAAAATTGTTTCTGTGCTCTTTCACCCCATCAATGCAATTGCTCATGTACATTCCAGAGAAGAAAGCTGTTTGCTTAATACGACCCAAAATTGCATTGGAAATGGTGGTAAAATTGTGTCACATATTTGGCAGAGCAATGAGCATGACCTCACGAAAATTCAGCTCATTCAAGTGATGCCTCAATGAATGCGCCACATAAATACAGCCAGAACCTTCTTTATTTGCTTAAAGCCTGTATCATTATGGCTTGGAAAACATCTTGTGCTAGCAGAAGTCTAATTACCTTTCTGCTAGTGTACAGGGAGCAGGATAATCACCATCAAATGCCAAGCACCATAAGGTACCTTATGCCTCAAAATTAATATCTTCTTCCCTACTTAATTAAGAAATGAAAGTCTTGCTTAACAGGTATTGATTGCGGCTCAGAGGAGAAGTAAGCCATCAACACTAAGAGGAGCAAAGAGGCCCCTTGGGTAAATGCTGGTAAATGCAGCAAGCAGTCTGAGGGGTGCAGGACGACAACACCTCACGTTGTCTGTTCAGTGCGATTTTTCATAAGTCTGTGTTTGTTAAAAACAATTTACAGCCTTGGAAATTCAAATCTCCAAAGTACAGATGGACCATTAAACATCAGCATCAGCTGACTGATTTGAGTCCGAAGAGATTTTAGCATTAATTAGTGTGCTGAGACACTTTTCAAGTGCGTAAAGAGGTAACTGGACACTGTTGCCTAAACTATGGGTCTCGATGCGCCTCTTCGCTCTGGGGAGACAATTACACTGTTACTGTTTATCATTGTTGTGTGTGTAGCCCTGTTTATTACTGGGAAGAATATAGATTTATATTTAAAGGTTTAGCTGTAGTTTTACTGTTACCATTCATTTAAACATGAACGGAGAAGTGCTTTAGAGTAACCTTAGAGTAGCAAAGATGACACATCAGCACCTATCTCCTAATCATCAAGGGATTAACCAGGAAAAAGATCAGCATGGCCATTAAGCTGAAACTTCCTGGCACCCCCTGTCTCTGTGTTTCTCTTTCAGTAACCTAACCGCTGCCTCTGAAAGACTTGGGGTCATAATTAAATCATTAGTTCTTCTATTTTAATCGAGCCGTAACCCAAACCTCGACACGGTCTTGTGTAATGGTATCAGTGAGTCGCCCAGGTGCTGACAGGCCGATGAGGCTGCACCGCTCGGAGAATGGGCCAATGCAACTTGCTCATAGACACAACCTGGCCTGCCTAACACCCGACCATGGCTTATCTGAGCATCTCTGAACCGTGATGCTTAGTTACTGCTGTGGCTGTTGTATTTACCGCCTGCTGCATTGCTGCATGCTCTCCGACGTTTACTGGCTCATGGATTTGACTGGACCCTTTTGCTCAGTTTACCTCATCGTGGAACGTCTCATGACTTCTGTGTTGGGTCATATAATTGATACTGTACAGGTACACATGACCGCAGTATAGAAGGACTGTTCAAGCTATCATGTGAGTTTTACTTGCTGTTAAGCTTCTACAGCTCTACAAAATTCGTTTCGTAGCAATACACAAGAAATCTAGGTTGAGACAGGAATACCGGAAGAAAGATGTGTATTAGGTGAAGTATCCACTTGAGAGATTTCAGTGTCAAGAGGAGCCAGTAAGAGTGCAATAAAAATGGAGTCTGCTGTGAAAGTGTGTAAGAGTACATGTGAGTGGCTCTAGTGGCTAGTGATGGTCACCGTACCCCCCAGTGAAGTGACTAACACACAGACAGGTGATGATAAATGGCTGTGTTTAGGGGAGCAATTGTAATCTATCCCTAATTGGTAGATTGAACACACAAAGCTCGTTCAGTAATTGAACCATTTAACCTCTGGCATAGAGTTCAACAATCAACAATAGAACTGTTTTCATCCTATAACAAAACAAATACCGTTCTTCTCTCATGCAGGCCAGCTGTTTGTCTATCTGTCTTTTTTCTCTTTCTGCCCCCTTTCTTTTCTTTTCTTTTTTTAAGTAATAAGAAACAATTATAAAGGACTAAACTAGTACCAGAGAGATGACAATCACTTTCTTTTGTGTGTGTGTGTGTGTGTGTGTGTGTGTGTGTGTGTGTGTGTGTGTGCGTGTGTGTGTGTGTGTGTGTGTGTGTGTGTGTGCATGTGTGTTTAGGTGAGTTACTCACCATCCCTTATACTATACAGTAGCAGGCAGATGCACAGTATGGCCAAAAGTTTGTAGACCCTTGATCATTATGCCCATATATAACCCACCTGTACCAGCCTGCCAGTGCATCTGAGCACAACCTGAGGTCCATGGTGAAATACTCTAAAATGGTTAAAATCGAAGAACTTGAATATCCTGCACAAAGCTCTGAGCTCCATCCCACTTAAACACCTTTGCAATCAATTGGAAAACCTGAGTGCATCCCAGGTCTCCTCATCCAACATCATTTATGGTGTTGTAGGTGATTGAAATGACTAAATACTTACAGTCACATTGCAAAATCTAGTGGAAAGCTTTCTCGGAAGAGTGTAAGGATATATGTTATAATCGTGAAAGGAGAATTAAATCTGGAATGTAATGGTCATAAAGCAGACATGAATGTAATGATCATGTGTCCACATACTTTTGGCCATAAATCGTACAAACTGTTGTGCAATAGCAAGCTCACCTTTATTTCTCCTTAGTGCACGGTATACTTAGTTAGAACTAAGGAAAAGGGAACATTTGTCTTGATCGCTGTCTTACTCTGTACACAAGCTTCCACTGTGCAATGTTTCTTCAGGACCAGATAGCACTGCATTTCACTTTGTAACTCAACCTAGTATTAGGTGTTTTTTTTGCCTTTATATATATATATATATTATATAAGTTGCCTTTATTGTGTATTTATAGACTATAGAAAGAACATAAACCTGAAACTAGATGGCCCTGTTTAGTATAAGCTGAATTATTAAGCATGGTGGTGTGTCTTACTAAGTCTTGGTGGGGGTCAACTTCCCCAACAACCAGCCAACCAGGAGCAAGTCAATATCTGTGGCTTAAAGCTACTTCTTTAAATCTTACACGGATATTATCTATTATATTGTCCTGTATTGTGCTTAATAAAACGGTTTACAAAATTGGTACAATCAAATACACAGTCAATAAAACAAGGTTGGAATAATGTGGTACACAACTAAGATTAAATCCAGTTGCAGATATTCACAAGACTCTTTGCCAGAGGTGTGAGGCCATAAAGAATGGCAGCCTTCCGCTTCTTAGTTGTAGAACGAGCAGATATGGCTTTCTGTTGTTTTTGCATTTGTAAATCTATTTTTCTTTGATAGATTATATTTGCCAGTGCTGCTAGGCTTTGAAGTGGGAGAAAAGTCGATACAAGCTGAGCACTCGCTCTCTTGAAAGTGCTCCATAAATCCACCGGCATCCATCCATTCACACCCCTGGGCTGGTTCGCATCTCTGTAAAGAGCTATTAGATGTTCTGTTGGTCAGTGAGTGTGTGTAAAAAGCTCCATGGGTGGATGCTGCATGCTTTTAATGAGTGGGGGACCAGGGGGAATGCGAGTAGTTAACACTGAGAGATGCTGAGATCATTTAGTCCCCCGTGGCTCCTGACACTGACTTAATAGTCGCCCATTTCCAGAGATGCATCTAAACTGCCTCTGTGGAGCCTTTCTGCACTTTGTCAGGGCAGGAGTGCTGTGGTAAACAGATGGTCTTTTTTTGATACTTTTCCATTCTTTGCTGGCGTCAGTTGATACTGATGATAACTCTGAGGAATTAGAAATCCTAGCTATGTTCTATTATAACTCGAGCTTGCAGAGAGTTGGTTTTGCCTGCTAGTGTACAGCCAGTGTGGTTCACTTTACATGGACTAGAGCTTTAACCTGAATCATAAACATGTTCATCAGCAAGTCAGTGCACGTTGGTTGAATGCATTTACAGTATGCAGCAGCATGTTTCCAAGTAGCTGTTCATTCTTTTCCCCAACTGAGACTTACCTCTCTATTCATCACACCGGCTTCTTGGGTCCCATCAGTCCTGCAGTCATTAAGACCTTCATACCACCATGGTACTCCTTGTCCCTCACAGCCGCTCGCCAATTGTTTTCCATCACAAAACTGGCTATGTTGTAATTACCATTCAGACAAACAGGAGAGCGGTTTCATTGCTATGCCGGCAGCGGCTGGGCAAGCATGGGGCAAGTGCACAATAGCAAGGGTGTACAGAGGGCTGTGTGCAAAGGGAGGAGTGGGCCACCAGAGCCGCCCGTTATTCACCACACGCACCAACTTTAATTAATTTTCATCACCCCCTTCTGAGAGCACTATAGCGATGCTGACCCCAAGCTTCCCAGTTTGAATGGAGCCATCTCCTCATCACTGGCTGTCAGCAGGTCAGCAGGGTTTGCATTTCAACAGAGTCGGCCCTGGAGAGTTTGCTTATTGTCTTTCCTTAGCATGGGTGTGTAAATGTAAATGTTCCTGTGTGTGTTTGTGTGTGGCGTGTGCACGCGTTTGCTCTTACAGACAGGTACATGATAATTACTGCAGTCCAAGGGTTAGTGACAGGCTACATTTTCAAATAATGATTTAATATGGCTGCTATTTTCTCCCGATTACATCTATTGATTCTCCATACGTTAAGATCAGAGGCTTAACATAAGGACACTTGACAAAATGCCCTGCATCCCTTTTTTCTGGCATTAATACACTAGGTCTAGGAAATAATATAGATACTTTGGTAGTTGTTGGAGCCATTGATAAAAAAAATCCACCAGAACATTGAATCTAGATTGTATTACCTGACATTTTTTTGATTAAAACATGCTACACCCAGACTTCGTGTTCGCTTTGATTCTGTGTGAAGCATGTGACCACTGATACAGCTTGATCAGGGGTTAATAAAATAGATGTCTTGTTAAACACAATGTGATACAGATTAAGCCACAGGACCCTGAAGACTCCCTCTGGTGTATAAGCCTGATGTCTGATGTTCTCCATGCCTTTTCATGGTGTTTGATGCTGCAGTTCACCTGCTGCTCCTTTGTGGAATTAAACAGGAAATACACAATATGAAGTGTCGCCCATGAAGTGTCATATGCTTATGACAGCTTTGATATGCTGTGCACTTGAATACGGCTTCTAGTTGCCCCACTGAGGCTCAGGGCAGGAATGATTAACTAATGGTGGCAGCACTTTTAGATGTGTACTTGGGTAGAGAAGCTCTGAAACCAGTTCAAAGCCCATGCTTAGCTGAGCCATTCCACTGCTGGACTACCATTAGGAGATTAAACCACACTGGGCTTCTGGACTCCCCTTGTCCTGCACACCACAACACTTACACAGCGTACACTTCCAAATACTCAACAGTTGATCTTCCATACTTCTCTACATACCGTCCTATTACACCCCTATGTCTACACTTCTCAACACGTACACGGCGTCACACTGCTTTACACATACAACAAGTACAATGTACTGTATATAGCTAATTTTAATGCACTGAAACTAAACCCATACTGTCCATTCATCTTTCTTCGTTTTTATGCGGTCATTCTGCGAATCAGATCAAAGAGGGTAAAAAAATGAAAACAGGCTGTGAAAAATTCCCATTTATAGGTTTAGCACTTTTCTGGTCCAGTAAGCTGCTAATTGCCATAAAAGACACGATAGATAAAAATGTATGTGATTGAATAAACCACAACATAAGATCCGCCCAGGTGGATCATGTTCAGAAAACTAGCTTGTAAAACTTTAACTTAAACTTTTGTGTGCTTTTTTGATCAAACAAATGTATGATCAAACCTTGTATTGAGGTAATTGCACACCAGCAATGAATACAAAAAAGATTAGAATACATCTAGACACCAGTTACCTGGTGCTTTAGTTCTGTATTGACTGCTATGCTGTAATCCTGTGGCTCTAATACTGGTGTCTTTTAATCCACTCATATACAGTGCTGTACTTTTTGGATCTGCATTACGACACGGTTCCACCAGTTGACAACTACTGCCAAACCTTCTCATTACCATGTTCCTCTACAAATGATTGACATTTTCAGGTAGTTATTTCTGAGGTCCATTGGTTTTCTAGCATCCCAGGTTTGATCTAATACATTAGAAGTCTGTTAAATTTGCTTAAGCTAATGAAAATGATGTCAAAACTGTAACGTTTTCCATAGTACAAATAGTGATTGGTCCAAAAAAAAAAACAAAAAAAAAAAAAACGAATGGCCATTACTTTTATTCAATTGACTGAGCTAGCCTTGGGAATCAGTCATTGTTATGATTTACTTAACTTCAAATTAATGCACTTCGGCATTCCAGTATCATATTATGTGTCATGTCAGTGCTTTATTACAGCATACTAGTCAATACAGAACTAAAGCACCAGGTAGCTGGTGTCTGGATATATTCTGATCTGTTTTGTATTCATTGCTGGTTTGCAATTACCTCAAAATAAAGTTTGATCAAAGCAAGCATTTTACTTGAGTGCAATAAAATGATTGAATAAATAAGCACACCTCCTTCCTTGTCTGAATATATAAACAATGCTTGCAGACCAGCTCCCATTACCACCTCCTCTCCCGAGGCCTATGGCTGCCGGATGTGGTGAAGTAGCACAGTAGCCTAAAGGCACATGATGAGCAGACACTCCTTGTCCTGTCATCGTCAGGTTGATGGAACTGAGGCCTATGTGACTGACTATTCCCAGTCGAAGTGTGTGTGTGTGCGTATGCACGTGTGTGCCTGTGCGCCCCCGGCATGTCTGAGTGCTGTCACTCTCTGCTTCCCGGCATCTATTAATGCTGCCATTATCATGCTAATCTACACTGTATGATTACATAAAGTAATTTATGCACAGTTTTATTGCGTGACTGCACAAAGACAGGCTCTGCTGCTGATAAGCATGTAGTGAAGAGACACTTCATGTTCAGGTCTCTTCATCCTGTATCTCTTGTCCTGTATGGAGCTCTTCATTTCTTTATAAACTGCCACACCTACTCATCGAGAAACTCACCACAGCTTATCATTTAGCTGTGACATAATGGGTCATTCATTACTGTATTGTTTTATTGATCAAGAGATCATTGTGTATGTATGCTTGTGATCGGTTATGCTTATGTTCTCATTCATATAATATTGTAATACACTGTGACTTTGTGTTCAGTTGGAGTTTACAGACTGCAGTGGATAAGAAGGTGTATTTAGAAATGAGGAAACAATAGTGCCGGTGTAGCGATTGAGAGATTTTTCGAGGTTAAACATGATAACATGAGGAACCCTCTCAAAGACGAAAAGAAGGACGTATGTACACCGCCGACCTTCTTTTTGTCTTTGCTGCTGCGTCAGATAGAGACAAGGACTAGAACTTGAATTTTCTTTTTCTCATTTAGTCACAGCCACTGATCTGATTGGAAATGCAGAGGGCTGTTAAATTAAAACTGTATTGCACTTATTAACATTTTAACTACTAACCCCACCCTCCTTTGATGGCACACAGGGACATGCTTGACACTGGCATGTTGCAGAGACAGTATGCAAGCCCGTGGCCCCGGCAAGTATCAGCGAGTGACACATTTGGTCAGGGGGGATGTTTTGTTGCTGAACACACTTGATGCGTTTCCTATGCAAAAGGCCTCCCCATCCCTTCCCGAAACATGGCGTGAAGTTCTTCGCCACATTTCCTGGCTCCACTGAAACACTAGTTGTTAATGGAATCCTATTTGTGCTTCTATTGGAGGGGCTAATGGTGTCCCTTTGAGGGGAACGCTCCAAATTAAATAGCGCAGATTCGCATCTGTCAGACAAAAACCAGGAGGCTCTTTGTAATCAATGACCCAGGCCAGGAGAGTCTCCGTGGGGGACCTCTTGTTCATGATGGCATCGAATGCGAGGACACACTGGGGACAATGGAATCTCCCTCAGCATGATCCAGCCTCGTGCAGGACTATCTTCCTGAGGGAGGGGGGGCCAAATGGGGTTAATGTACATTTATAAAACAGGGGCGTAAAATACTTAAGCCAGGGTCTGATTTATAATACTACAATATGACCGAACAGTAAGGGGAAATCTCTTCTTTTTTTTTCCTTGCCATTCTGTGCAAATATTGCCGGCGGTGTTGTGTTAAAGTGTTGAACCCCATTAATTTTATCACCCCCACTATCCTCTCTCTCTTTCCCTCTCTACATCTT
Source organism: Clarias gariepinus (assembly GCF_024256425.1). NCBI lineage: Eukaryota > Metazoa > Chordata > Actinopteri > Siluriformes > Clariidae > Clarias > Clarias gariepinus. The sequence goes on from NC_071106.1 coordinate 19,421,756, forward strand.
TGAATTTTGTTTGGGGGAGAGAAGAGAGGAAAGAGAGGGTAGCGGCCTCCTGCTGCTGTGGAGATTTTCTCCTCGTTGTTAATTTTCCTCGCTCCATATGGCGCCACAGACTCCTTACCTGCAGGCTGTAGCAGGCTGGCGGCAGGAGGCGGGTGGAGAGGAGCGGAGCAGAGAGGAGAGGCAGGCAGGAACTCGAGCCCGAGCAAGCAGCCAACACACATCCTCAGGCCCAGGCTGTCATTTACACAGCCCTGTGCCTCTGTCTGGGTGTTTGTGTGTGTGTGTGTGTGTGTGTGTGGTAAACAGGCTTCCTGCCCTCCATGCACGCATACATACATACCTACCCACGGACATATCCGGCACTGTTCAAAAACACTATGACACCTGTAATTACTAAAATGGCCACGTGAAGCATGAGGTCATAGTCTAACGCCTTCGCAGCTGATCTTCACCATGTTGCCATGTCAGACTGGTGTAACCACATTATTGCTCATGTGAACATGTGTGTACTGTATCTGTTGCCCTGTGGCAGAACTGTGGCCACATAACGAAGAGGTGAGCGGCATTCCTTTGTTGATGAAGGAAAGCGAATGGATGGAATGGTTTCATCTTGGCTTGTCATTGATTAGAGAAGGCTCTTTAATTCCCTCTCACCCCATGGTGGGATTCATTTGCATGTTCTGGCAGGAGGTAATGGAGTTTTGTTTTACGATTCGCTCTGAAAATCCTTGAAGACATAAGACATGATCTGATGCATATGCAGCCGCCAGCGAATTGCCTTCTGATTGATTGTTCCCTTGTTCTTGTTGCCTTTTTCTTTCTTCTTTCTCACTGTATTTTTTGAGTAGCGTGTTCGACATGGTGTGATGTGATTTTATGAATATATATGAGATGAGTTATCTGTCATGCTTTCCCTATATACATATACCAATATTGTTTAGATGGAGTATACCATGCACAAATATGGAGAACTGTTTAGAAAGAGAAAGATACCTTTAACATAAACAAGCTATATATCATTGGGAGTTGCAAGGGCTGACAGAAAAGAGTCAGGCTGCTGCTGCTGCTGCTGCTGCTTCTGCAACTATCCCAAGGTATGATGATAGATTGCAAATCTTTAAACAGATTATAATTAGATAATAAGTGTGTAGAAGAAGTTGTCAAAACATTCATTAAAAGTTATTTACCCTTTTATAATCTCACATATTCTAATATGTATTTGAAAGTATATTAGAGAGTATTAAAATAAAATAATGATGCCACCGGGTCCTGTGAGCTCAAGCCGTTAATAGATCTTAAAATGTATACACTGTGCTTACCAGGGTGGCAACAAACTTTTTTTTTTTTTCTTTTTTTTTTAAATAAGTCATTTAATGTGTGCATATGCTACATATTCCTGTCAGGGTCCAGAGCTTATAATTACTGAAACAGCAAAGCTGCCTTGCAGCACATTTCAAACTTAACACGTCTTAAAATCTCCTAATCTTGTTACAAAAGATTTACTTTAGCACTTCTAACCAGAGTAAATGTTCAATTTTATTCCCAGTTAAGGATAGTGACTGGTCCATGACTGGACCCTGAGACTGGATTCTTCTGTGTGTGATTGCCACAGGCTGGGCTTTTCTAAACGGGGGCCTGGAAAGTAGTGGAGCTAAAAATTTGTCTGCCATTGGGAGAGGCCATGTCTGGGGTCATGACTGAAGCCCGGCGCCGCAGGCAGCTGGCCGGCCCATAATTCCTGCGCAGACGAGAGGAGCGCTAACCTTTGCGCTAGTGAAGCCCACTCAGTCGGATTTCATTTCACCCACAGGATTGTCATTTTGATAACAACGAGGAAGAGTGTGCAGAGAGACACAGTCCTCCCCTCTTTCCAGCTATCTTTCTCTCCAGGCTTATCTCCATGGAGACCAGTGCTGAAAGCCCCATGGTTTATTTTTGACATAAGTTTGCAAATTTGGACACCCAGAAGTACAGTCGTTCCTTGAGGTGGTTTAACTGCAGCTTCACATTCAAACTGATATATGCTTTATTTTACAATTCTCACCCCATTTACATCATTACATATGCATGTCTATGTGTGTGTGCATGGGAAGGGAGGGGGTGGGTGCATATTCATAACTTTTTTTTTACATGCTCCAAAACTGAATTTCCAGAAAGTTTAAATGGGCTCCTAGGCTATGACTGATGTGGAAAATGATGCGATCAGGAGGAAATACACACTTTTCCTGATTACTTCCCAACCCTATTGAGGAAGCTTAGATGATAAATATGCAAATTAGCACCCATTGGGAAGCATGCCATTTGAATTTTAACATGCAAAAGTATTGTAATGTGATAAGTAATCAGATTGGCAAAATGTGCTAAATGCAACTTTGAATTCCCTGTGAGATAAATAAGCACGCGAAATGTGTAGGGGGGGTTTATTGCCGCTTTTAATGACAGTTCGTATTAACTAGAACGAATGGATAATTCACCTAGCAAACACACGTTAATATCATTTTCCCATTTCCTCCTGCACGCGCTTGGCAATTATAGTTATTTTTGCAATGCAGGACGAATTCATTATCCATGTCGACTGATAATTCATTCGCTAGCAGCCGAATGGATGTTGTGTCAGGTGGGGGGTCTCTAGGTATTAACAGAGAGGGGAAATAGCGAAGCCTTATTTAATTGAGAGGACAAATCAATAATGGCATTGTGGCTTTGTCAGAAAGATCCTGCAAAATGAGCAGATAATGACGCGCAGGATAACTGGAGGGAGACAGAAGTTGCCGGAAGTCTCACGCTGTGTTGTGAGCATAGAAACCTCAGCTAGTTTGAAAAGTTCTCAGAAGTTGTGTCTGGGTGGAAACACACGCTTTCCATCCAGGAGCTCTATAGTCAACCTTAAGAAGCTGTTTTAGAACAGCGAAATCATCACCAAAAAAAACAAAAAAAAAAATGGTCCTGACTACAGGTTAACTCGTTTACTCTACTGAACGGTCCACAAAACACTACATATAAAACTGTGGGTATAAATAGTCTACACCCCCCTGTTAAAATTGAAAATAAAAAAGATAAAGGCAAGAGCATCATGTCAGCCATTTAATGTGATACATTAAACAACAGAATTATAGCAATTAGTGAATAAAGATAAAAAAAAAATACACCCTGTTAAAATAGGACTGTGCTCAGCAGTAAACAATCACATTCCACCACATGTTCAAAAGTAATTATCATACATCTGTCATCACTGAAGTGATTCTGATTAACCCCAAATAAAGATCAGCTGCCTCTGTATGGTTTATCCATCTGCCAAAGACATTGTCCACAAAGAGCTTAGAAAAAGGGTTCAGGGTCCTACTGTCCATAGTTATAGTTTGGGATGGCAAAAGAGTTTCTAAATTCCAAAAGATGAACCATAGGACAAGTGAAGGCTGATGTTAACAAGTAGGGAAATGTGGCTTCACAGTGACATATCCTATCATATAATAATAAGATGAAAACGTACAGTATCAGGAAGGCTGCCAACAGACCTACTATAAGGGTAGGCTTTTCACCCAAGTTCTCCACAACCTTGTGACAACATACACTACCAGTGTATGTTTTACCAGTGTGTTTTACTTCTGTAAAACCTTCATAAAGGCTCTAATCCGAGTTATTATTAATTGGCGATTTTTGAGGCTGGTCACTCTAAATGAACTTCTCCTCTGCAGTAGAGGACTTGCTTTTCTGGATGGTCTTCATGACTTCATGAGAGCCAGTGGGTGGATTTCTGCAAATACATTTGACAATACTGTTCTCGCAAGAACTATTCCAAAACAGCTGACCTTCATGTCTTAAAATAACAATTTACTGTTGTTGGTAATTAATTACAAAATTCCATGTGTTATTTCATAGTTTTGAAATTGGTTTAAAAAAATAATAAACCTTAACCAATTTTTTATTTTCCTAAATTTGCTTTTAAATTTGTTTGTTCATAAATCAGAATTGGCCAAAATGAAAGTATTGTTCTAGAATGTAGAAAATACTGTACAAAAAAAAAATCCCAGTGAAATCACTAAACAAAAAACACTGTATGTGTCCAAACCTTTGACTGACACCCAATGTTACGGTCTATTTAGACCAAGATAAAACATTTTAGGTAGTTTTTGCAGCTTACCACCCAACGGAACACACCATTTTAGTAAAATACCTGTAATTTTGTTGACGACAAAGATTGGGAAATGACAACTATACTAAGATTAGCTGTTCTTGGGAGAGAGGCTGCTCCTACTGTCTTGCATATAAAGAATTTTGATGAATGGTTCATTTAGCAATGCAAAGTGTGTGCATCACTTTATACTAATATATACAGTATCACCAGTATTCTAATCATCTGCACCTGTTTCTCAGGGGTTCATACCTTAAAGGGGTAGTTCGGGTTTTTTTCAAGTCCTACTCTGCACAGCTATCATGAAGTTTGTAACCAGGAACAGAATCCTATATAAGTAATTAGGGTTATATTTCACAACCCTCCTTCTGTGACAAAATGTATTTTAACGTTGATCTGAGACTCATATGAAACACATGTTAAACACAGAAAAAAATCCCATCAAAAAACTCTTAACCAATTTTTTATTTTCCTGATTTGCTTTTAAATTAGTTTGTTCGTGAATCAGAATTGGCCAAAATGAAAGAATAAATATTCCATTAAGTAACAAACATATTTGGGTACATTTATCAGCTGATTTGATAGAAATAGCACATAGGATATGTCACAGGCAAAAGTTAAAATTGACAGAAAAATTCACACTTGAGTAAAGTAGAAATGCCTCCCAAGTGCCTTTCTAATGTATTACACTACACCACTGCATAAAAGTGATTATAATCTGAAATGACACTTTTTCATCATTATTTTTTCGTGACTGCTTTGTAACCCCTATTGTAATGAAATTCTGAATAGCATTTGTTCAATTCTTATAACAAAGAAACAAATCCAAATTAGGGACATTGCAAAAAATAAATAATTAAATAAAAGCCTCGTGTTGGGTTTGCGTAGATGTTGTGTGAGTTATACCAATTCTTCTGTATTTTGTATTTAATATATTTTGTTGCTTCTTAGTGCCGTTTTGTTATGCCTGAGGAAAAATATCTTGGGGCTCATTGTGTATGTGTCACATTGCCAAACAGCTCCATTCCAACTTAGAGTATGCAAATTATTGTTTGTTTGTGAATTAAGAAGAGCTTTTAAATTGGAAAAAATGTGATGTTTTCATGGATTTTATCATTTTGCATGGTGTTGATAATGCAAGCGTCTCATCGATCATTGCCATTCTGAAGTAAATGGATGAAGCTAATCATAGTTTAAAGCAAAATATAAAAACCTACACTTTGGCAAGCACCCAAACATGTTAATTCCCGTGTATGGGTTTAGACTCAACTTCAATTTAAATGGCATTTTAATTGAAAATGAGATTATTGCATGGAGCCTCTCTAGAGAAGAGTAGTATGGGAAAAGTAGTTATTTCCTCTGTAAAGAAAAGTCACATTTCTGAGTACAAAATCAGAAAAGAAAAAAAAGAAAACATCATTTGCAAAATGGATTGTGTTCTTCCAACCTTGCAATTCTGCTTGGACCTAAAAGCTAGGAAAAGTGCACGGTTCCCCACATTCCCTTTCCAAATCAAGGCGCGGTCTATTAACAGTGGTGTATTTTCATTATGGAAATGGTGTTAACACATGCCCACAGATTGCCACCAGCCATGCTGTAATTTCCTCCCAGTGATCATAATGTGTCCGAATGAGTCGTTTTGATTATGACATGCTAATTACATATTCGCCGTTTCTTCTCTTGCGCTTTATTCTGATTTTCTGACTCACTCCATCCAGGGATCTTTAATGGTAATCTTTTATGAGTTGGAAGCAAAGGCGGAGAGGAAAAGGGGGAGAAAAAGAAAATATCACGGCTCCCTGTGTTCCTGACGGCAGTGTGAGGCCCACGCTTCAGCGGTTCCCTTTAAATTTCCCAAATTGCATTTCACAATGAAAAAATACCCAAGCCCTTAACTGCCTGTATTAGATTAGACACCATTAGATGTAATAGAACATTTCTACCCCTGTGATATTTTCATAAGAGTTTGATGCGTTTGATTAATCTGGGCACATTTTATTGCATTAATGTTTTTTTCCCTCACCGCACCACTGTAAAGACATCGTATGTAGGCTAATGCTGTTTTCTTCCCCCTTCACGTCTCCTTCCCTCCACGTCCCCCCCCCCCCTCTCTCTCTCCCTGTCTTGCTCTCTCTCCTTGTAGCCTGTTCAAGTCTGTGCAGTTATTGCAATGCATTGTTGATGAGGTGAGTCGCCGTCTTATGTGCTGTAGCTCCTAAAGTCATTGGTAATGGAGTGGAAAGCTTATATTTTGTTTCCTAATGAAGCACGGTGGAGGCACAGGCTGCTGCCGCTCAGGCTTGCTTTGTAATACCAGACTGCCATGGTCCTCGCTCACAGTCTGGTCCAAGAACACCAGACAGGACAGCACAAGGGTGGGGATGGATGGGTAATGTTGGCCATGCTAGCTCAGGCCTTTTAGGCAGCATATTGTCTACAGATTGACAGATTAACCCTAAGTAGGTAAGGGCTATTTACATTGATGGTGCAATTCATATGAGGCATGCTGACTTTAGAAGCTGGTATCTGGCTTATTGTTGGCTCATTGTGACACGGATACAGCAAAGGAGGTATAATACGAATCTCTGTGTCTTAACTCAGGGAGTAAATGGGAAAGGAGAGGGAGGCCTTGTATCTGGAAATTATTGTAAAATGTCCTGGGTGTCTGAGAGAAGAGTTATTCTGAGCCGAGCTTCCAGAGCAAGGTCATTTTTAAAACACAATGATTCTGACACTAAGTAGGTCACCTTTCTCTCTCTCTCTCTCTCTCTTTCTCTCTTGCTCTCTCTTTCTTTCTGCCTTTTACTTTCACCGAAACTATCTGCCTACCACAGCTGATAATTAAACACACTCAATTATCGCAAATTTAATGGGATCTCAGAGCCAGTGTTGTATTTAAAAGGTAATGAATAATATTTTAATTGCTTACAGTCAGTAAGTGTATGAGCCAAGTGTGGTTCTGTGTCTCCACGTGTAATTACTAAGCCAAGCTAATATGATCTGATAAAGTGTGCAGCGTCACTGCTACTGTAACCCGAAAATGCTCCATCCTTCAGTTTTCTTCACGGCAAAAAAGCTTCTGTTTTACAATCAAAAAATTGACTTGTGTATGTGTGTGTTTTGGGGGGTTAAGTACAGGGTTAACATGCATTCCCACTCGCCTAAAAGTGTCCTCTCCCTTCTGGAGGTGTTTAATTAATAATTAAGCAGTTGCAGTTGTAATGGCCTAACCTCTTTGAACTTTTCATTACTCACATGACAGAGGCATCACTCAAACTCCACCTCCTTCCTGCCTCCCTGTCTCCACTCTCTCGCCCCCGCTGGCTAGAGAACACCTATTTCAGCATCTATATTCAGCTGACCAGGGCTCAAATAGGGGCCTGGACTAAATTAAAACTCTCAGTTCCATAGAGAGCAGAAAGCCACTAAATCCCACTGAATACCTTTCTTTAGTAATCCTGTTCAGGCTTTACTCCCTGGCCCTGGAGTGGAGCGACTGAGTGCAAGAGAGAAACATGGAGAAGAAGGAATTTGCCACGGGTTGGGCTATGTCACATATTAATGACGTCTATTATTATTATGGAAGATGGAGGAAATTAAAACATGCATGCTTAATTGTTGGTATTTTTCACACTCCCCTGTGGATGATCAGCTCACTTTAACACTTTCTGACCTGGTGTCAATAGGCGCAACCACACATGTCTAACACATAAGAAGCGTATTTAATTTTCTTCCCCTGTAATTACTGATCAACCTCTTTTCTTGTCTACGTTTAATTGGGACATAATCATTACATGTATAGTTACCAGTCACTGTGTGTGACCGCAATGTGATGTTCAGTCTGCGGTATTTGGGAAAGACGAGCCTCTATGTCCTCCAACCTAACTTGCCTCTCACTCTAATCCACTTTCATTCCTGCTTTCTCTATCTCTCTTTCTCTCCAACACACAGGCACATACTTTCCTACATCGAAGGCTGCTGCCATTATGAATACATGCATGTCTGCTGGCCAGATTGCCTGGCTCAGTAGATGGAGCCTCACGCTAGGCTGACTAGCCTGCGGTGCTGCACTTATGAGGGGGGGGGGGTTCAGATTCTGGGTAATGATACATTGCTCATCTGAATGGCCACTGCTTTCCCCTCGTCAAAAAAAAAGAGAGTCTGATTACAACAAGTCACTCCTGAGTTAATTTAAATGGCCCAGTGCATTATGGCAGGTAGCAGCGATGAAGGCAAAGCAGCCAAAGGCTGTTTCTCTAAGTCTCAATTAGATTGTACGTGAGGCTTGATCGCTTGCACTTTTTGCCCTTGTTTTTTTTTCTTTACAGAATTGCTTGCACATTGTAGTAGTTGTTGTTGTTGTTGTGAGAGCAGCTCCCAGGCTGTTTTTGTATGCAACACCAATGTGATTGCTGTCACGGACGACTTCTTTTCTTATTTTGCTACAACATATTGAACTGTGTTTTAGGGCGCCTTCCGTCATATGACTCAGTCACCTGGATTAAAGGAATTGGTATAACTTATCAGCATGCGGCACTACCCCTGTGCCATTAGCATGCAGCACTCGTTATGTCCAAATCTCCTTCTAGAAATCATCCAAAAGATAAATACTGGGGCATTTATTGGTTTGGAATTGGAATCGGTTACTGTAAGTTGAGTCGACACAGACATATCTGCCACTTTAATAGGAACACTTACAAACATTTATGTAATTATTTATGTGGCAGCAGTGCAATGTACAAGTATGCAGGTATAGGTCAAGAGCTTCAGTTAATAATCATATCAGACAACAAATTGTGGAAAATGTGATCATAATGACCTTTATGATCATTATGGGGCAGTGGTGGCTCAGGGGGCAAAGACACTGAGTTACTGATCAGAAGATCTGCAGTTCGAGCCCCTGCTCCACCAGGTTGCCACTGTTGGGCCATTGAGCAACGCCCTTAACCCTATCTGACTGACAGTTCGGTGAGCAGAAACACATTGTTGGTAAGATGTTGATCAGCGGGTAATGACCAATCTGATAACAAAAAAACATTTTATACAACCATGAAGAGCAAAAAAGCATCCTAGCAAAACTTTGAGGGAGATGAGCGACAGCTACACCAGATGAAATATTATTATCTAATGCTATGTTGTTTCATAACTAGCTTTAAATCCCGGTTTATAATTTTCCTTGTCAAACTCATCTAATTTTATTGTACTCAATTGCACAAACAATGGACAGTGACTAAATCTTTAGACAAGGGTTATTGGTTAAGAATATTACATTTGGTTAATCAATATGAAATTATTTTCCCTGCATGCTGATTTGCCTTTTATTCATACCACAATTCAGTCATAGCAAGTACTAGAGGATTTTTCCCAGGCACACCGATGCACTTTGGGTCTTTAAAATCGTCCCCACTTTTTACCTCATCAGTGGCCTGTTATGCGATATAAAAGTGAACCAGTATACAGTAAAGATCTGTAAATAATGGCATATTTTTTATAGTCTACCCTTTGTGCATCTATACTTATGTTTTTCCCAATGATCCCAATGTAAATATGTGCTGTTTTTATTAGGGTTCAAGCTGCAGAAACTATGCATCATCTACAATGTAATTACAGCTCAGATCACCACAGAGTCAAAGTAAATCCTTTATGAAATTCAAGTTTAAATATCATTTTAATGTATAGATTGATTAAACTTCATGGCCTATTTGAAGTACATCTAAGGACTTCAAAAAGAGATTGAAATATTTTATGACAATTAAAATATTTTAACATGTTGATTTATCTATTAATCGTTTACACTAATGCAAGTTTTTCACATCACAGTAAAACCTTCAGTCAAACTCTGCAGGAGTGAAGTGCTGGTGGCTTTTTATTCTTCCACAGACTTAAGAATACTAATGAGACTTGTATAGCATGATGATATTAATGTCCTCCTGCACTAATGTGCTACTGAGGGAGTGCTAATATAACCAAAATCACTCTTACAGGAGCCCTCACTTCAGGGCAATAGGACAACACCAGAGGAATAACTGTTTGCAGTGTCATTAGTCTGAATCCCATCATGTTAATGGAGCCTTTGTGCTCTCATCACCTGGTGTATATGTGTGTCTGAGTGGATGTGTGTCTGTGTGTGTATGCTGCAGATGCTGTTTACAGCCTGCTGGCCATATTTACACAAACTGGTAGCCTTAAGCAAGCCTTTGGCCTGCTCACTGGAGAACCAGCGCCCTTCTCCTCCACAGCTATTATTAGTGTAACCCTTACATGCATAATTCATCAACATGCAAACAGGTTTAATCCGTAGTCCTAAATTCTCAAAAACTTGCCTTTCTGCAGTATTGACTGTCATGGTCACACAAAATATGGGTAATACACAGAAATATGCTTACATTATATAATATTAGACCAATACTTAATAGCATCGATTTCAGTCTTTGTTGTGCATAGTAGTGAACTTGTACTGAACACTCACTTGCCAGTCCAAATAAGATAATGTGATCACACAATAAACATCTAGAGAAAATAAAGATACTCAGAAGTATTTAATTATTTAATTATTTCTTTATTTGTGTGGTATTTGTGTAAATATCAGTTTACATTTTAGTTACATACAGTTTACAAGTTACATTTTCCTGTGGGCCAGAGTTGCTAACAGTAATGTAGCACACGTTATTACTTCTGACTGAGGCCTGCTGGAAATGGCTGTTGATCTGATTCACGTACTCACTCAGTACCTCTAAGAGTCATTTCAGTACCTTGGAGAGCAGCCTTATTAATGATACAAGTTCTAGCATTTTAAATCGTCTTACCCTCAAAAGGTAAAAACTAAAAAAATTAAAATTATAATGCTGTATTTTCTATGTTAAACACATTTTGTTATAGAGTTACACTTAACCAATAATTCTACGTTTATGATCATCATGATGATCTTCTTTTCATCTCCCCCTGTCTTATCACTTGATTTAAATCACTCATAGCATTCAAGCTGTTCACTCTAACATCAAAGCTGAAATAATCACTGATTAATTCAGTGAGTTCTGCTCTGTTGGTTAGACAGCCGGTATCTGATTACAAACTAAATTGATTAGACTTCTGTCAATTCCACTACAACTATCCAACAACTTGCTGTGTGAGTAGCAACTGTTTTTAGCAGCATGTTTGTTCAAATTACTCAGTCTGATTTTTGCAAGATGATATCCTGGGCAAAACTTAAAATTGTCATTGTCATTTCGGCGAAATCTATTTCTCAAATTTTAGGTTGTATTTTTTTCAGCAGTTTTCCAGGATTGTGCATCTGACAGGTTTTCCCAACAGCACATCATCTCCCCTCTTTTCAATACACTTTGTCCATCTGTCCAGCTCATACATTCTCTCATTAAAAATGTTTTAGGCTGAGCTGCAAGCGACAAATGTACTGCTGTCTTTACTTTTTCATCAGAAGTGAATCTGCATCCTTGTAGAGCTGCTTTAAGGAGACCAAACAGGTAAAAGAGTAGTGTCCTGATGGTGTCCTCAGCCATGGACGTGGATGGGCATCCGGCTCCTTCTTAATGGCCAACACTTCTTCAATACATCTAAGCCTTCAATAAATTTTGCCATCAGGTCCCTCAGGTGACAAAAAAATAAATAAATCACTGCATGCTGCTCTTCTTTCGTTCAAATCACAAGTGGGGCATACATTTTCGCTTGCACCACAGTTAAAAATGCACCATTTAATGTAACACATTTGGACTCACCTTCGTAGATTGTGTGCAAAATAGTTGTTCACACACCTAATTCTGCACTTTGGTCTTTATGTACCTCCACTTCACTCTACACTAGATTTGGTGAAAAAGCAATGCAAATGAATCCCTAGCTTATAAAGCAAAGCTCCTGATAACTCTTTTTCTTTGTGCATCTTTTTCTTTGAGAGCTAGTCTTTCCTTCCTTTCTCCTGCAGGGCAAAGGGACAGGGAGGAAGAAGAGATGAGGAGGTCATGACCGGGACTCTTGGTCAGGATGGCTGATGGCGTCACCTCACCCAAACGCCTCTTTCTGCATACATATCACCCCTCTGGTGCACATCCATCTGTATGGAAATGCAGCAGCCTCCACAGCTGGAATCCCGCAAAAGCGCTGTCCTTTACTAATAGTTATTATCTTAGCGGACTGCTCCTCCGATAGACCCTGCAAAACAAGCACTTCGCATCTTTATGGTAATGCCCCGCTATAGTATGGAAAATGCCCCAGGCGAAGCATGAGCCCAGACGCTGGTTTTCATTACTATAATTCCCATTATCACTGGCTGATGCTCATCCAGTGATTGGTACTATTGGCTGACACGCTGAGCTGATGGTGTCTTCTTCTCAACGTTATTCTCTCATTCTGTGTCGTATGAAATCCGTTGTACTGTTTTGAATAAACGTAAGGAGCCTCTGTCTTAAGCTAAGATTTGTAATCTTGTAGATTTGGGCTATAGAGGGACCTGCCGGTGAAGCTTGGCTATATTTGACTATATTTTGAGCTGAACTATAACCTGAGGCTTTTTCCAAATTGGAAACTGTAGTAGCATGTAGTATTTAGATCTTGATACAGAAAGACAGTCGAATGGTTGAAGACACTATGTGTGTGTGTTTGTGTGTGTAATTCTCGCTGGTGAATGATTGACAGCTATGGTTGCATTCGGCAGGCCTCCTCCTTCCTCATCCTGCCCTCACTGTCACACTGCCTTTTAGCACTTTTGTTCCCAGCATGCCTCATGAGAGCAGAAGCCTACAGTGGCAGATGAGCCCCTGCCTGTGACAAAAGGGTCCCTGTGCCCTCCATAATCAAACGCAGCAACAGCACCCCCTCTCATTTCGCACTTCTCTCTTACTCTGATGACATTAGAACACACTACACCAACCTTTTTACGATGGTGACCTTCATTCCTGCTTTTCTGTCTCACACACACACACACACACACACACATCGAGCATAAACGTGTACTTTGCAGCAGTGTAAGTGGTGTGTGTGAGACCCAGGAGCAGGCTTTTAGGAGGCAGATAAACGTCAAGCCAGGAGAGGAGTGATGTCTTGTTTACACATCATCAGGTTGGAGAATCTCCTACTTTAACTCAGCACACTTGTTCTTCATAACACTCAAGAGGATTCACTAATATCCGATGCACCACTCTTTCTTTTTAGCTTTACACTCACACACACAAACTCACACACATTCAAGGGTCCTGTGTGTAAAGAGCTCTGTTTGAGACTTCCATTTGGTTGGATGAAGTTCTAAGGCCCTAAGTCTCTCGTCTGACCTTGATTGAGTGTGTGCTATCAGAAGAACTGACTACTGTGCTGCTCAGTGACACCATTAGTTAAAAAGAGACATCATTCCCAAAATGATAGATCCAGTGCTGCAGACCTGAAATTGCCCATCGCCAGCAGACAGAGTGGTCAGAGTTTTACTTTCTTGGGAATAAGACTATTAGTATGTAAATCTGTAAAGTCCTCATTATAACACTGACCTTCTTAGCTACCCATGTTCATTGTGCCAATCACTTCTGTACCTTTCTCCCCTTTTTTACATTTACTTGTCCCTCACATACAGTAGCATTCATTTAACAGCATCTCACCGAATTTAATATTCCACAATTTAGCATGAACATACATAAAGATGTCTGAATCCAAATGCAAAGTTTTAGTTGAGAATTTTCCATTATCATCTTTAGAACCTTTAGCCAGGATCAGGACACAGTAAGATACAGTCAAGACAGGCATACCGATATGGGGAATGCAGGAAACCAGGTAGGAAAAAAAAATAATAAGAAGATTTAGAAATTGAAACTAGATTTAGAGGACTAGAGGAAATGAAATAAGATGACAGAAAATAAGGTGTGAATAAACCAGAAATATGGATATAATGAAGGACCAAACAGGTCATAAAATAGGTGTATAACATATAAGAGTGTATATATATATAAAAACTTAAATGTAAACTTTTGGGGCCTTTTTTGTGTTTTTGTTCTGTAAAAAGATAGTTTATACAGTATATATATACTGTATATAAATGATCTTTTTACAGACCAAAGACACAAAAAAGGCCCCAGAAGTTAGAGTTTACAATGAAATAAAATTTGCCTTTGTTGCAGAAATGTATTCAATGCCATTCTGAATATTTACTGTAAATGTATTTTTTAATCTAGTCCAATTTAGTTTAAAAACACAACCCTGGCAACTCATGTAATAAAATGTATTGCCCAGTACTCCTCCTCCATTGAAAATATTCATGGACTCAGCATGGGGCAGTGTGATTTCTGTCCCAGTGGGCCTCTATTAGCGCTTGTTACAGTCCCCATGTTTGACCACTAGGTGCAATAGTAACTCTATGAAGCTAAGCGTGCGCTAGTCCATGACTGCTTGTCTGCCAAGCAAACCAACTGAACATTAGCCTCTATCTGTCAAAAAGCAGGATTTTTTTTTAGTGGCTGATCACTTAAAAGATGTAATTAGTATTTCAACAGAATGTTAAAATGCATAATTGTAATAAAGGGCTTGAAGAGTAACATTTGTTCATTCGCTGTAAATGGTATCTCTGCCACCACTGCTGTCTCTCTCTCTCTCTCTCTCTTTCTCTCCTTCTCTCTGAGTGTGCGTGCATGTGTCATAGATACACATATACTGCTACTTCCTAACATTATCTAATGAGGTGATGACCAACCACTTGTTATAATTGCTTCAGAGTACTTTTAATTTTCAAGCTTATTAATCATATGTAGAGTTATTTAAAAATGCATAAATTAATCTTGAATTAAAAAGCTGATCAAAGCCTCAAAACAATTAAAGTGTAAGGTGAGATTTCCCCAGGGCTGGCAGTTTTATTTTAATGGAGTGTTCAGGTGATTATCACACTTTAATATGCAGTCTGTGATTAATGTAGGGCCACTAAATGGATTTTTCTTCCCCTCTTTCTTGCAAAAGGTTAGCATGAGACACACAATAACCTCCCAACTTTGTGTCTGAATAGCTTTTCTCCTCCTCATTCAAACATCAGGTGCTGTCATAAATTGTCCTCATCACTGGTGTCAGGGTGTCTAATTCTTATTAGCACCATTTTTATTTTTTGGCAAAGTCCTACCTTAGAGTTTGATTGTGTATTCCATAGAATACACTGTGTTAAACTGGTTTAAATATCGAAACTTTGTCCACTGGTGCAACTAGTCATGATTTCAGATAAATTACACATGAATTTAGGCTTAGGATAAAACATACATCTTAAAAATGTTAATAATAATTTTGTAAAATATGTTCTTTTTTTCATAATTTAGAGCAAAAGTAAAGTGCCTAGAATGATTGCACTCTGATTATTTATTAGAAGTACATCCAACACGTTAAAGCTGCAGAAACCATAGCTCTATGACCCCCATGTCAGGAGAAACAAGAATCTTTGCTATGTGACTTAATTTTCTGACTTAACATATAGAATTAACCTCACTGCCACTCACAAAACCAGGCCAGACTTTCCAGTGACTTTCCTCTGACACATTCTTAAACAATTTAGTGTTCCCTTTAAACCACAACCAGGGCCAGCATTCAGTTTTACTGTTTCAGTGTTGTGTCGATCCACAGTCCTCATCCCTTCATTCTTACTGACTGTGTCAAGTAGGCTTTTATTGTCATTTCAACCATATACAGTTCAGTACAAAATGAAAATATACAACATAAATTTACAACACAAATTAACAAACACTAACTAGCTAACTAACTAAGAAACACAACTAAGAAACTTAATTAGCTTTAAACACAACTAAGAAACTTAATTAGCTTTCTGAAACAGTTTGTGTTTAAGAAAAGTCCAATAAAGGGTGTGCAGTCCAGCACTTTTGTTGATTGTGAGATTAATAATTACAGTAGACACAGTTAGTGTTTATACTGTAGGTTTGTACTTGACATCTGGCAGCAGTAATAGCTACATTTGAATAATTTAGATGAATTGTGTATTTTCCCATGAGACAGTTTAGCTCCTGCTTAGGGCAAATGATTGACTGTAAAAATTGTTTGGTTCGTTTGGATAAAAAAAAGGAAAATAAGAAGCTAAAAAAAATGTACAGCTAGGAAGACAAATATACAAACAAATAAATAAATAGTTTGTCCATTAATTGGTCGTATTATTTTCATTTGATGATAAGTTGCGTCACTGGTCGTGAGACACGCACTTGTGATTGGCTGATCGTGACTCCCTCGTGTGTAGTCCAGATGTTGTAGTTCCCTAGCTGTCTCCTTTGACCAGTGTGGACAGGGTTAGTGCACAAGGGCACACACTGACAGAAGCCCTACGAGCCAGGCTATTACCAGCACATATTTGTCAATGTCCAGTAATTAAATTGTCCCCGTTTAATTTTCAGTCCACGCGGGTTATTTTGGAGCAATCTTTCCTTAATAAAGGGTCTAATCGAAACGCTATTTTCAAGTGAAACAAAGGAAGCTTTGAGAGGCGGACCGAGAGGACAGAGGAGAAATCAATAAGAAGCCGCTTGCTGGGCCGCTAGTGGAAGTGTATTGGGTTCACGGTGTTATGATCTTGTCACGACGATTTGTTCCCAACAACTGCGTTAGTTAAAGCTTTCATGTTTTAGGCCCCTTAGTGTTTACTACTAATGTTATTAGTACTGATACTTAGGTGGTGTTTCCGATTAGACGCCTGAAAATGTTTAATAAACGCA
Source organism: Clarias gariepinus (assembly GCF_024256425.1). Taxonomy (NCBI): domain Eukaryota; kingdom Metazoa; phylum Chordata; class Actinopteri; order Siluriformes; family Clariidae; genus Clarias; species Clarias gariepinus. Next base: position 19,438,571 of record NC_071106.1, read on the forward strand.
TTCAAGGCTGTTTTACTCCTGATTTCTTGCAGCTCAGACTTAGAAGGATCAGCAGTGTAGAATAAACAGGCTGAAACTGAAAGCAGCATTTTTTCCTTAAAGAGCTGACGTGGTCGTTTTTAAAACAAATGTATAAAATAATGTATAAAAGATAATAATAATAAAGCAGCAATAATAATAATAATAATAATAATAATAATAATAATAATTATTATTATTATTATTATTATTATTGCTGCTGTTGTTGTTTTATTACAAAGGAATGAAATTTTTAAACCAATAAGTTAATTTTCGCCTGTAAAAACACTTTAAGCTATAACCATACGCACGCGCGCGCGCGCACACACACACACACACACACACACACACACAGCTGCCGTAAATCAATTAACACTTTTTGACCAGCAGATTATAGCGCAGTGTTATAAATGTTATCAGAATTAATTAGGTAACACATGGTGACATCTTTTTCTTTTTCTAACCTTTCATTGCCTGTTAGTAGAGTGTGCCGTAAACTGGACAGAGTAAAAAGCATCCTCTTGCTGACTGCGGTAATAACATGGGAAACAACCAGATGCCTGGAGTTTTGGGGGGTGGGTAGAGGATTTTTTTTCTGAGCTGTAGCCGTATGTATATAAATACTACGAAGAAAAAAAGGAAGAGCTCAAAAAAATAGTTTAGTATTCAAATTTGAAACACAAATTGAAAAATTCGGCTCATTCTTTTTTTATGATTTTTTATCATAAATGTACATTTACACATCTTTTGTAAATAACATTATAATTACATTTATAGGCATTTGACAGACACTCATCCATACCGACTTACAAAAGTGCTTTGAAGTTTCCGTCATTGAATAGATTCTTACTACTGGTTACTTGGTTACTAACTAAGTACCATCTTGGGAAGGTTTTTATTTATTATTATTATTATTATTATTATTATTATTATTATATGCCTTAATAATAGCTTACTGAAAAAATATGACTCCGTTTCCAGTTAGTACCATGGACCACTTTCGTATAGATATATGTATGATCTTCTTTCCATACTGTTCAGTTGTGTGTCTCAGCATGACTCATTAATGTCTTCACCTGAGAGATCTCACGCACTCAATCTCTGGGACGAACCTCAACCATAAGATATCAACCATGATGCGTTACCTGTATAATTTAGCAAATTCTAAAATGTTAAGCTTAAAAATGTGCAAAATTGCTAACAAAAGACACGACGTCGCTCTAAAGGCAGAAGTAATTTGAAGCAGTCAAAAATTTTGGCGTTTCGCCTTAATAATTTAAAGAAGGCAGAACTTATATGTTACAAAATTTAACCTATATACAAAATATTCTGCCTAATGTTCGAAATTTAAACGTAAAAACATAATAGCAATAATATTTTAACGCTAAAAAGAAATTAGAAGGGTTGCTTTGTCGTCTCTTTTCTGTCATTAATTAACTGGTAATACGAATGCACCAATCCACCCAATTTTTTTTTTTTTTTTTTTACTATTTTATTTATTTATTTTCTACGTTCTTGCTGATGGTTAATTATTTACCCTATATTAACAACAAAATTTGGTTTTAAATCCACTGTAGATTTGATCTGTATATCTACAATTATTTTAGAGCAAACTCAATAACGGGCGAAAACACACAGGTTCAGTAACCTAAGTGTCAATTTCCCATGATCCTGCATGCAAAAAGGATATCAATGTGCCATTTAACTTACTCCTGAATAATTTAATAGAAGTGAATAATTACAGTCCAAGATGGTAATTATTGTTGGCGAAGAAGAAAGTCTCTTGTTTGTGAAAGTCAATAGCATGACACTGGGTCGGATTACTCCCTCTGCCATCATCAATATTGCAGAAAGCATGGGAGAAAGAGGTGCAGCAAGAAGCGCCTCACACACCACCTGAAACTTATTTACTTTTTCAAGCTGGTTTATACACTGCGGTTTAAACACATTGCATGCATTCCTCCATCTGTATAACAGAGCCAATTCTTCCATTCTCTACATATTTTCTGATTGGTGTGCTAAATCTCACATGACGTGCCTTTAAAATAAATACAAGCCTCATAAGGTCTAAGTGGAGAGCTGAAAGTTTTCCTGGGAAACAGAGCATGTGTGTGCAGGAGAGAGCCCCCACACCGCATCGCTCCAAACCCTCGCCGTTTACCAAGTCCCGCGGCGCACATCATTTCAATAACAATGTTTTATTCTTAAACCAATGCAGATGGAAAGGCTCAAGGCGATGGTGTCATTCTTTTTTTTTTTTTTAAGACTAACTCGTTTATCATTTGTTCGCATTTAATTGAAACAGTAGATATTGTATTGATTAACGACGCATGGCAAAGACAAATTACAATTCTGAAAACGTTTTTGTGAAAAAAAAAATAAGCTGTCGTTAATTATTTATTTGCAATTTGGGAGCTATTTTCAAATTTACCCAGGTCTATATCTTTTTTTTCCCAGGCTGTGAGCACTTTGTGAACTTTAGTTGCCAGTGAGCAATGCTCCAACCCCGGACACTGATCTCCCTGTAGCGCGACACTGTGCACTGATCGCACTATAAATACTTATCAATAATGAATACTCATGTAATACCTACATACTAAGCTAAATCAAATTTTTGTACAGTCATTTAATAAATTAAATGGGTATATTCCGAAAGCCGACCTACTTCCATAAAATTGGAGATATAAAGGTTAAAATGCGTTCCAAAAGTGGAAAGTAACATAATTAAGCAATTGCATGCATAACACCAGATGTGTTAACACAATTTAATCATGAGTGGAAGAAACGACTCTGTGTGTTATTTTAGAAGTAATTTTAAATTTCAGTGTTTAGTTGTCCCTATATTGAGACTTTTTGGAACATGTTATATAATATCAGTTGCTATAATTAGAGAGATAGTCAAGCATTAAAAACAGGATATTATATACGTCCTGGCAGCAATCGATTACTTTTTGGTCAACCATTTTTTGCCAATAAGGTTTTCTAAAAACATCCATCCTAAAGGTAGAGAGAGAGAGAGAGAGAGAGAGAGAGAGAGAGAGAGAGAGAAAGAGCTTAATGTGATGCTTGCTTTACTACATGATGACGACTTGTGATCCTTTTGGAAATCTCAGATCATATTATTAGGATGAGTCTCGGCTAAACTCTCCTACTTTATCCAATCAAACAAGTGAACAAGGTAAGATAGGCTTCTGAAATTAAATAGCCCACTGCTCACATAGCCACACGCGCACAAACGCACGCGCGTGCCTTTAAGATCACGTGGTGAACCTTAAAAAACGTCTCGGGCCTCTGTGACAGCAGCGTCCGTCGTTTCCATTGGTCCCGGAGGCGGATGCTTAATGTAAATACGCGGCGCTAAGTGGGAGTGCCTCGCCATTAGTTTAGCTGTCAGTCGATCTCCGGCGCGCTCGATCCACACACACTGCTTTATGTGATAAAGGCGCGCGCTGGCACGCGGACACAGTGCGCGGACTGCAGCATGCAGAGCCACGCGCTCTAAACTCGCACAGTGCGACTTCACACAGCCGATCACACATATACATGCAGACGGATTTCCAGACTCTAAAACAAGAACAAAAACAAGAAGGAACCACAGAAGACAGAAAATAATAATTAAATAAACACATTTATTTAAAGGAGGTGGCTAGCGAGACATCTACATAAGACTCAGAGCTTCGTTTCTCTTCAAATAAGGTAAGTCTTAATCATAATCTTCATATTCCTCCATATTGTGATTCACTTCATATTTCCCAAATATCACCTTAAAAGCAATTATTTGCACGTTTTATTATTTTTTTAGGTCGTTCATTCATCACATAGAGCAGAAATGTTTTACATTTAAATTGCAATTTAGCGCCGAAAAGTTAATAACGAGATATCTTCTCGTCGCGATGCAGTAGTGCTCATTTCAAGTGTCATTATTACGAATTTACATATATACGTAGCATAACATGATTAACAATAATAATCGAAGGTAAATAAACTTGGAAGTTTTTATTCTTCTGAGAAGCTCCCCTGTATGGTTCAAAGTATTCTTCACCACTTTAGTTCAAAAATTATTCTCACAGTAACTACGTGCTAAAACTACCATACAACAGCCAACACACAAAGCCCACATCCATCCTTAATTTTATAATAACTATTAGCGAACGAACACAATTTAATACATTAAAATGAGTTCATTAAGACTAATTAAGAGGATAATCTCAGTATAAAGATCTTCACTCAGATTCTTTTCATTTGAATTAATGAAGCCTAGAGGAGTGCTTATGTGCTGCTGATGAGCCTTGAATGCCCCACGTAAGTTTCCTTGTTTAGGCTACGAAAATGTTATGTACTTAAGACAATCACTGTTGGCATGGTTTATTCAAGTTATTTATTTATTTATGTGTAAATATTTTATGCGAAGCAGCTAAATGTTGTCTGCCTATTTACTCTTTATATATTTGTATCGAGGCCCTTAAAACTATGCCAGTTTATTATTATTATTATTATTATTATTATTGTTGTTGTTGTTGTTGTTGTTATTATTATTATTTGTAGTCGTAGTAGCAGCAGTATTAGTCTTGTGTCTATAGAGTTGTGTTGTTTAAACAATTATTTTTATTTTGCGTCTGTTGTAGGTTTTTAAGCCCTCTTTTTTGCACACTTGCTATATCAACCTAGAAAATCGATTTTTTTCCCCAATTATATTAACTTTCTATCGTATGTGTCAAAATGTTCTCTTTTGTAACAAGTGTTTGGTGTTCGCAGATTTCCAGGAATGGAATCTATATCGAGCCAGCTATCAGCCGGGAGAGATTCCACCTGTTCACCAAACTCGAAACAGGAGTTGCAGTCCTACACCGGCCCCACACTAAAACCCAACCAAGTCAGTGAGACCTCTCTGTACGGAATACCTATCGTCTCCTTGGTCATAGATGGCCAAGAACGATTGTGCCTGGCCCAGATTTCTAACACCCTCTTGAAAAACTATAGCTATAACGAAATACACAACCGGCGTGTGGCTTTGGGCATCACCTGTGTGCAGTGCACGCCAGTTCAGCTGGAGATCCTGAGGCGCGCAGGTGCCATGCCAATCTCCTCCAGGCGCTGCGGAATGATCACCAAGCGCGAAGCAGAGCGCCTCTGCAAGTCCTTCCTCGGTGAACACAACCCGCCCAAACTGCCCGAAAATTTCGCTTTTGATGTCTCACACGAGTGTGCGTGGGGATGCCGCGGCAACTTTATACCGGCCCGATACAACAGCTCGAGAGCGAAGTGCATAAAGTGCTCGTTCTGTAACATGTATTTTTCACCAAACAAATTCATATTTCATTCTCATCGCACGCCCGAGTCCAAATACACGCAGCCCGACGCAGCAAACTTTAACTCGTGGAGACGACACCTAAAGCTATCGGACAAAAACTCCTCGGACGACGTGACCCACGCTTGGGAAGACGTGAAGGCCATGTTCAACGGAGGCAGTCGGAAAAGGACACTGCCTGGGCATGGGTCTGAGAGTTCATCCCCTATGAAATCACAAGGCGCCGTCAGTGGAGCCCAGGGACGTTCATCTGAGGTGCCCCTTAAAACTCTTCGTTGTGAGGAGGACAGAGCCACTGTGCCCATACCGAGTGGCATCCGCAGTTATCCTGTGATCCCGGTACCTAGCAAGAGTTTTGGGATGCTACAGAAGATTCCGCCACCCCTCTTCCCCCATCCATACGGTTTCCAGGCGTTTGGTCTGTGTCAGAAGAAAGATGATGGTGTGGTAGGGGATCAGAACAAAACTAACTTGCCTGGCGTGTTCTGGCCAGGCGCGAAGGACAGCGCTTACCCTTCATTTCCCATGTTTTGGCCCACGGCAAGTGGCCTGCCCATGGCTCCTTATCACCACGCGCCACCGAAACCGCCTCCCGAGGTGCTTTGCGCACGGCAGCACGAGTTCGATGCGTCGGAGCCGAGCGAGAGGAGCGCCAGCACCCCTAAAGACAGCCTGCAGGAGAACGAGCGCTGCTCCAGCACACAGTCCAGCCGCAACGACGAGGACAAGTCCGGGGATGAGACCAGAACTACGGAAAGCATGCCAAGAAAACCGAGCTATGTCTCGGCCTTCAGGCCTGTTGTTAAGGACACAGAGAGTATAGCAAAGCTGTACGGCAACAGAGGCCCGTATGCGGGAACCAGGCCTGGTTACTTATCACCTGACTTCCTCAGCGAAAGTTCGAGTTATAGGTCGGCCTCTCCAGACGTGGACGACAGCGCGGAGGACCCGGATGTGGACGTGGAGTCACACAAAGTACAGGAAGATGATGAAGAAGAAGAATGCCTACAACTTTCAGTGGACGACCACCACAGCCCACCAGCTTTGTCTGCTCACGTGCACGGCGATGGAGGGAAAAGACAAGGAGAGGAAAATAGCCGAACGGTCGTAGTGAGTGATCCACACACTACACATCCGAGTGAGGCAGAGAAGCAGAACAAGGCTCTACTGGAGAGCAACAAAGCTTCAACTCGTTATGAAGTGAGTATCATGTTCGGCCTGATTCACAAGCATCTCAACACTTTACCGGACACGTAGACAGCAAAATCCCCAAAACAAACTCACTTGTTTGGTCTTTTTTTTTTTTTTTTTGCTTTATAATGCTTGTGTTAGTTTAAAGTTAAATTAAATATAGGTTTAGATTAATGTAAATGTTAATGCGTACTGTATTGACAGTGCAGATATAACCACGATAACTCAACTCAGTCTTACATTAATATTTAATGCTCGTTGTAATGTTAATACGAGGCGATTTATAATTGGTTCCCAATTTGCAAACTAATTCTAGTTACTTCTGTAAGCGGTCCTGTTCATTGTTCTTCCATTGTGGATGTTTAATTAGCCCAAAACAGGCGAGTGGTTATGCAGATTTGGTTTACTATTGAGAATTTGTTATAAATAGTCCGTTTTTCTGCATTCTTGAAAGGGGTGGAGGAAAGAGTGAAATTGCAGATAATTGCCACTAATTGCCTGGTTAATTTTACAGGTGTACGCACATGAAAGGATGGCGCCGCTGTATCAGATGAGTGCCCCGTGTTTCAGCTCGACAGCCACTTATCAGCGCGACTCCAGCGGTAAGCTCTACTTTTAGACTGGCTCGCGTTGTCAACACGCCGCGTACAGCGTCTTACTTTCTACGGAGTTGTTTGTATCTACGTTCATATTTATTTCCCACAGTTAAAGATGCGCACGAGGAGGAGCCGTCATCCACAGTAGAGGAAATCACTGCGCCGAAAACCCTGCACGAGCACAGCGGCGCTGCTGAAGGAGGCGCGAGAGAGCCCGAGGGTGAGAGGAAGCATTCTGCATGGGGGAAATAACTCATTGTTAAAACATTAAATGCCAAAAAAAATAGTTTTAATAAAATACTAATTATAAAAGCATTCACAAAGTATTTTTCTCTGTGTACAGATATGGAAGCGATGCGTAGTGAAAAGGGAAGAGCGTCACAGATTGAAAAAAACATCGAAAACATGGCGAAAGGTATAATAATTATAATAATAATAATAATACTTTGTAACGTGGCCCCTAATTTTTGTTATCTTTACTATAGAGAGTTGACACTGTGATAATCAGATTTTTGTTTTGTTTTATAAATTATAAAGATCTCACCTAATAAAAGCAAATTGAATTATAGTCTGTCTGTAGTCGGTCTACATTTTATATGTATATGTTTACACTTTATATGTATGCAGTGTATCCATTACAGCTCAAGACATGCTGTACGTTTGTGTTTATTATTAGGAAATTATAAACAGAAATTGTCAATCATTATACACAGGAAAAGCTTGATTCATCCACCTTGCTTACTGGGCTACAAGTCTAATTATTATAATAAAATGCAGATATTCTAAAGGCTATTTAACTATATATTTCTACTAATTACAATTCATATATTTCTATGCCATTGTATTTATTTTTCATGTGAGAGCTGGTAATTAATTATTTATCCAGGGTCATTTTGCATAACAGCCTTTACAAACTGCTCTTAAATAACCATCTTGGATAATGCGTGTCGTTGAAATAACTGTTAAACATTTCTCTTCAACAGAAGAGCTGCAAAAACAACTAGTGGAACAAGTGGAGCTGAGAAAGAAGCTGGAACGGGAATTCCAATGTCTGAAAGGTATTTTACCATCTACTTTACATATATTTTCCATTTTAATATGAACAGTGGTTTAATCTTAAACATCCTTTTCTTTATTAAGCCTCATTTCTTTCTCCTTATGCAAGTCTTTATGTTCTAACTGTTCATACTCTCTTTATGAGTAAGAGACCCACTGTAGTATGATTATATTTTTCTTTAATTATACAGTCACCTATAATATTGTTAATTTTTGTATTGCTTCCTAGACAATTTTCAAGACCAAATGAAAAGGGAGCTGTCATACCGAGAAGAGATGGTCCAGCAACTGCAGATTGTTCGAGGTGAGGTCTGATTTCCCCAAAACAGTTTAAATCACATGTACAAAAATGTTCCTAAAAATATTTTATTACATAGCCCAAGTTACATAGACATATTCATAAAGCTGTATTAATAAACAAAACTATTGATGCATGATTTTTTTCGTTTTTTAATCATGTTTCAGTTTATTTTTAGAGTTATTCAAATCCAAATTCAATGTTTTGCAAAAACACATACTATAATTACTATAGTACTACATAAAACCATATAAAAATAACAAAACAAAAAAACCCATACTAAAATGAGAACACCTTTTCTTATTTAATTGTAATGTATATTTACTACATAAAAGGGAATTAAGAGAAATTTAGATATGTATTCTTTTTTCTAGATAATTATGTTTGGAATATCCTCAGTTTTAGAATTCTTTTTTGTATAACAGTAAGGAAAATATCCAAATGAGAAACCCCCACTGCAAATTTGTAGGTAATGAGTTATTTTCCTGACTTGTCTCAGTATCAAAAGTCTATAAATCTGAATAGCTGAATTTGGAGATGGGTAGATGAGGTAGGATAATTGGCCTTTCAGTATCTGAGTCATACTTTGTCTCTCCTGCTCAGACACTTTGTGCAGCGAGTTGGACCATGAAAGAAAGGCTCGTTATGCTATTCAACAGAAGTTAAAAGGTAATCAATGCTTCTAGCAAAAACAAATAATAAAACCCAAGTTAGCCAAACACAAAACTTGCTTAAGGAAGTGCTTAAATAATATTTCTGCAGTGTTGCAGACATTTGCCCTCAGATCACAGATATTTTTTTTAGCCTGAAACATTTTGCTTGCATCATATCACAAGATTTCATGAGGGGTATAAATAGACACACAGATCTTCATAGATATTGTTGTTTTAAGCGATCCATACCCTTTTTCCCAGAAGCTCACGACGCACTCCATCATTTCTCGTGTAAGATGCTGACCCCTCGTCAATGCTCTGGGACCTGTACTTTCAAGCCTCCTCTACTACCACCGTGATGCCTTCCGATTGTCCTTCACAAATACAACTGCTCAAACCAGGGACATTAATATATCAATAAAAACAACATTTACAACCACCAGAATTCAGTTATTGACCTGCAGTGAGCAAGTGTATGGTAGTTTCCTAGGTCTCAAACTTTAATTACTACTAAATAAAAAAGGCTTATTGTATCAACCGTATCATTTATATAAAATATAGCACAATAAGAAACCCTGACATGTTTCACTGAAAATATTATCATCTGTTAAGAAAATAAATTGTAATAGGTGGCTTTGTGCAATGCATATAGTATGTAATATATTTTATTTATTGTGATACTCTTTCTGTTGGTGAAATGTTAGGGCACTTTCTTACATTAGATCCTACACTAATTTATTATTGTATTTTTAACAGTTTTATTTAATCCATGTTGTTCATCAATGTTTGTTCTCATGTGTAAACAATGTAAAATTGATGTAAAGCACTTTAAATAGACAGCGCTGATGGCAACCCTGATGACTGAAATGTGTATTAAAATATCTTGTTAAACTATATGATAACTATTGTCTGATTATACACTGTGCGAATTGTTGCTCTCAATCTTACAGCAAGAACTATTTGCTACGGGATATATTTCAGTGTTTCATAGTATGAAATAACAAATAAAGTGGACATGGACATAGACAGACAGATTATAAGGCATTGGGCATAGTATGCAAATTTTGATTGAGCTCCATTCACACACATACACACACATGTATTTTCAGTTTAATAATAGATATTACTTGGTTATACTTTACATCTTAATTCATGGGATTTTATTAAAGATAATTACAAATATGATGGTCAGATAAATGCAAGAAGATTCCAGTGCAAAATATCACAGGCCTCAATTCAATATGTAGCATTCTTTCTGAATATATCTGTATGCAGATACACTTGTAGTCTACGTGAAAAGGTTTTGTAATTAAACTGAGGATGTGCACGGCTACACAATGTGTCAGACAATAGAATTAGATACTGACTGTGAAGCACCCTTCAAGCATATACAGTATATACTTAGATATACTTACACCTGTCCGTATAGCTCAGTCTGTGCAATTACAGAGATATGTGCTAGCTTCAGTTCTTTTGCTTTCTTACTTTATTTGTGTAATTGTACAGACAATGAGCTATACAGACAGAAGAGTAAAAGTAAAAGAGTAAAAAAAACCTTACAACGTTTAGTCTGTGGAAGCAAAAGCAAACATAACTAGATGTTAAATCCTAATCTTTGCAAATTCTTTTCTTTTCTTTGCTTCTGTTAAAACATTAAGAATTAACGTTATTAATTAGATAAAGCAGATTAAGCCGATACTAAACCTTGTTCCTGTGAGTTTTAACCTGAAAATTAGTGGCGAAATCTTTGTAATACTTGGTCTCATAGCGCCATCTAATGGCTATAAGCTGCATATAATACTCTTCAGTGCAAAGCTAGGTTGAACAGCTGACTCCAGATGGCTACTAAATGTAGGCTTTGTGCACTGATTTGTCTAATAAATAAACGAGAACGCAATATGTTACAAAGCTGATTATAAAACTGACACACACACACACACACACACACACACACTCAAAAGAGTACATACAGTATGTAGGTTGAATGATTGGTTGGTCAATGAATGAATTAAAATAGCCTCAGAAACCCTAACAGATCTGTGATAAAACAAGGCGAGTCTACATTGTAGTCCCTTTTTAAAAATCACACATTGTTGATGGAAATCACTATCAAAAAGTGTTTATAATTGTTATGGTTGGTTAGTTTCTTTAAATGGAATTGTCTGGTTACTTGAAATGTAATTGTTGGATTAACCTGAAACTCGCTGATTGAAAACAAGGAGTGTTACTTTTAATCTAACTATAGTTTTACACATATGAATAAATAACAATGAATATATTACAGTTTATAAAAATTATAATAAGAGAAATATAATATAAATAGAATATAATAATTTCATAGCCACAAATTGTGTTTATTTGTTTGTTTGGGCTCCAGCGACATGGATGAGCTCTTACTTAGGCATACTGGATTTGAATTTGATCCAAGCAGCTACAAGGCTAATATAAGGTATCTTATGAAACAAAAAATCATTTTTAAAATTAAATATAATAACTATAATAACATTATGGACAATACATTTGATAAATCTTGAGTAATGTAAAAAAAAAAAAAAAAAAAAAACAGATGTCAATGCAATTCCGAATTTTTCATACTGAACAGGGAGGCACTAAAATTTTCACAAAACAAAAGTAAGAATTAGTTTTTTTAATTACATATAATAATAATAATAATAATAATAATAATAATAATAATAATAATAATATAAAATGATCAAATAAATCCAAATAAGCAGGAACTAACAAGCAAGTAGGTGTTTGCAAGTGGTTGCTGAAATCATTTGAGATCTTTGTGGTCATCCTGAAAGCACATGTCACTACTAGAATGGTTTAATGATCTAATAATAACCCCAGATTACCTGAGATTTCTGATGAAGTATCCAGTTTAGTCTGGCAGTAACTAGTTGTTAGACTGTGTTTAACAGCTGGTAAGTTATTTTCCCAGTTCTTTATTGCCGACTAAACTGATTGAGAATCTGCAATTACTTAACTACGCTATAATATTCTTAAAATGAGGTTGTCTACGATTCAGCATTAGTACGGCAATTCAGATCTCTCCTTCCAGATCTCCAGTCCTCCAGCACTAACAGCAGCTGGCCTGTGCTTTGGAAGCTGCTTTTTCACCAGGGACGATGGTGTTTTTCATTTGATGACTCCTATATTACGTTCTTCGCATCCTCTGTTTAATTGGGTGTTTCTTGTATTACTGCACTGCGTTAAATGATCCAGTCTCATTACTTGGGCTGCACAGATCTGGCCTATCTGAGTATCGAGGGTTCGTTTGAAAAACTGGGCGCTAATTTTGAATTTGGAGGAACGTTATTAGAAACGCGGCTCCCTCACGTGCCGAGGGCCTACCGCGCATGCGCCAGAGAAACAAGATGGCGGAGAGTGCGGAATTGAAGGTAAGGCGTAGCCAAAAATTTACTATTGATATCATGTGTAATTGGGGTATTCTTGGCTGTTTGGTAGTGTTTGGGTGTATTTTGTTTATATGTGGCAGTGTGCCGAATGTGTCTCAAGCGGCCTAGCTACATCGGCGGCTTTGTTGCAGTATGGAGGAGCGTTGTTATTGTTGTGATGTTCAGACTTGGTTGTGTCAACTGGGGTGGCTGAAAGCTAACGGAGCTAGTTAGTTCTGTCGGAGCTAGCTAGCTAGCCAGCTAACAGCTTCCTCTTCAGCCGAACTGGTGATGGTTTAAAAATTTGTATTTTTAAACTCAGCATGAACGTTGCTATAGACTTGCCATGGCGTAGTAAGTGATTTTACTGCACATTCTGAAGTCGCATCATCGTTGTTAATACAGTGTGTAGGAATATGCAGGCTGGAGTTAGCTTAGCTGGTTTAGCTTGGTTACTCGCTCTGTATGCCTGTGTGCGTAGGCTGTGTGGGTCGGCGAGCCGGCTAGCGAGCTGTACGTTAATAGCCATGTATGTAGCTCGACACTGTGGATGAAATAAAGCTAACTATTAAGCCTTCATTTACATGTAACAATTATTACAAGTTACTAATAACAATAACTAGGGGGGTATTTTTCTCTTTCGTGGCCAAGAGACAGTGGACGCGCATTAATGTGAAGTCCCACAGGCTAGCTTAGCCTGCCATCATAATGAAGTGCTCAGCTAGCATTAGCTCTCTCAGTGCTGTGAAAACAAATAATTGCATATTTAATGCATAAACAAGTATTTTTTTTTTTTTTTTTTTTTTTTTACAAATAAGTGTTTAGATTGAGCAAATTAAATGTCTGAAAATAACCCATTACCAATCATGTGGTTTTTAGCTAGATCTGAGCTCTGATTTGTGCATTGCATGTAATATTTTGGTTAACAAAAAGGTGAAGGGTTTTGTCTGAACTATTTATAACATTTTAGTGGCAATTGTGCCATGCTTGAAGCGTGTTATTAACTATAAGAACCGTTTATTTATTCATCATTATAACTATCATTTATCTGTGATAATAATCAAGCATTCAGTGCCGCTGTCGGTTTGTTAGCAAAGCCGGTATGAAGTGTTACTTTAGACCACTCTACCGCTTTTTTAGTTCCATCATATTATTTTAGTTACATATTATTATACTTCTGTTTCATTAATGTCTATGCATACTTTCAGTTAGTAGCTTAAGTTCTTTAACGAATTGGCTTACCCATGTGTTGCACACTCCACACTTTCAGACTCAAAGATTTTTATTAGTCTTTTTGGACTTTGCTTGAAAATGAGATCTGCCTCAGCTCAATTTATAAAAGCTCAGAAAGGGATGGTATAAGTTTATCCACTAGTTTAAAGGTGCCTTTAGTGTAAAATTTATATTCGAGGTTGATCTAAAAGTAATTTTAAATGGAATCTTAAGAAACTGTTTTGCTGGCAGTGTTAATGACCTGCTGCTAACTTTTCCCTCATTTGTCATGTGGGTATTCAATTCAATTCAATTTAATTTATATAATGCTTTTAACCATGGTCATTGTTCCAAAGCAGCTCTACAGAATCAAAATAAAGTTAGGGGAAGAGTATGAAATGTGAGAAAATGTGTATAAATCAAAATGATCAGAATGTCCCTGATGAGCAAGTTAAGGGCGATGACCGCAAGGAAAAACTCCCTGAGATGGAAATTCATGTATATTATATAAAATGCCTTTAGCAATAGACACATCTTAGTTTCACTTTCTACAGTAGAAGGAATAGAAAGATGTGACCAGGAACCCAGGAAGTATTCAGAATGACAAAAATTTTTAATGACAATATAGTTTACAATCATTATCACAGAATGATGGCACATGTTTTTGAATGTTCAGTGTGCTGAACAGCCCAGTTTTTTACAGAGCTATGTATTTGATAGTGGAATATTATTGTAAAAACATCACTTCAAACAATATAAAGTTACAAAATAATTATCGTGTAGCTTACCTATTCCTGATTAACCTGCTTTTTAGGGTTTAGGGGATATAGACATCATCGTCTAATAGCAAACATTGACTGTTTAAAAGTGATTAACACCATCCAAAAAATTTTACAGTGCTTTTTTTTTTTTTTCTAAAACACTTGAAAGATTATTGATTAGATTATTATTATTGATTAGATTATTATTAGATTAATAATAATCTAATTATTAGATTATTATATAAATCTAATAATCATCTAATTAAAGAGACAGGGTGAGTGATTGCTGTAGTGCAGAACCAGTGTGGAAACTAGAATTTAAGTGTAATATATAATACTTTTTTTTTTTTTGCTTTGCAGTTAACTCTGTCACCTCACATTCTCTGTGTGAGAGATTTTCTTACACATGGTTTCCTTATATAATAGTGTTTCATACTGTACTTGTGTAACAGTAATTACTAGGCTTGTGCGTTACCATATATTTTTTCTTCACTTCTAAGTTACCATTTCCAGAAAAATTGCCATAAGTAATTTATTGGTCCTGAATTGATAGCCTTTTCACTATTTCAGGACAGTAGGGAAGGTGCTGTAATATTATCAGCTGTGAGCTTTGCTGCAGCAAAGCCCACAGTTGTGAAATCTTAGATAAAAGTAGTTAATGTGTGGTTAACAGTCCACATAGCAGTATACGCTACCTGGTCAAAAAGTAAAATAATATCTATTTTTTGTTTAAGTTTTGATTACACCGTGCATTACCTACAGAACTGTTTTCACAACCATATTCTATGGCACAACGTTTTTTTTTCTGTCCAGAGATTTTCATATTTGACCAAGACCAAATAGATGAGAAGAGAGTCTTCTCCATCACATTCCAAAGTCTTGATAAAAATAAGCATTGTTTTACTTTAATATAACATATCAGGGAAGAAAAAAACTATTGATGGCACATTCAGGTCATCAGGTGATTTTGTTTTATTGCCAAATAACATTGTTGAACCTAGACCTGACCAACAGAAGCAACTACAGATCATAACACTGCCTCCAGAGGCTAGTACCGTAGGCATCATACATGATGGGAGCGTCGCTTTATGTTGTTCCCTCATTACCCGGACATACCCATTGTTGTAGATTAGAAAATATCTGGGTTCATCAAACCACATGAACTTTTTCCATTGCTCCAAAGTACAATCTTTATGCTCTCTTTTAAAGTGAAGTCTTTTTTTTAATAACTTGCAAGTACTGTCAGTTTTTTTGATTTCTTGTGCATGTAGAAGTCCTTTTACTATTGCTATTACACACTATGATTTCAATGGTCTTTTATTATGATGCACTTCACCAAGCATTTAAGTAATCTCCCAGCACTTTCATTCATGCTTTTTCCCCTTATGAAGTTGGCCTTTAGGACAGTTCTTTCAGGTTTAAATAATGTATTGAATAGTTAACAAAATTCCAGTAATTTTTGCAATCTCCTATGCTGTTTCTGTTGCTTGATGCAGGCAAATAATTTGCACGTCTAAAAGAAAGGAACATTTTGACTATGTTAAGCATTTAGAAGCTACTTATTGCATCAGTTAGGGTTATAAGAATTAATGCTAGCAGAAACATATTCATTACTGCAGTAAGTTTTTAATCGGAGGCCCTTTAGTTGCTTATTTAAATCCAAATGGTGCCTTTTTTGGCAACGTGTCTCTGTTAATTCCTTTTACATCTCGGATCTCGGTCTCGGATTCCAGTTGTCCAAACCTGTTGTTTTGCTGCTTAAAGTGTTTCAGTTAGTAAATGTGCTGTTATTTGATTTCTGTTACACATGAGTTGACTTCTGCTCAGAAGTCGTGATTTGGCACGACGATCTATTAATACAGTCGTGGCCAAATGTTTTGAGAATGACACAAATATTAGTTTTCACAAAGTTTGCTGCTAAACTGCTTTTATATCTTTGTTTCAGTTGTTTCTGTGATGTGCTAATATCAAATTACAAGCACTTCATACGTTTCAAAGGCTTTTATCGACAATTACGTGACATTTATGGTCAATATTTGCAGTGTTGGCCCTTCTTTTTCAGGACCTCTGCAATTCGACTGGGCATACTCTCAATCAACTTCTGGGCCAAATCCTGACTGATAGCAACCCATTCCTTCATAATCACTTCCTGGAGTTTGTCAGAATTAGTGGGTTTTTGTTTGTCCACCTGCCTCTTTAGGATTGACCACAAGTTCTCAATGGGATTAGGATCTGGAGAGTTTCCAGGCCATGGATCCAAAATTTCAACGTTTTGGTCCCCAAGCCACTTAGTTAACACTTTTGCCTTATGGCACGATGCTTCATCGTGCTGGGAAATGCATTGTTCTTCACCAAACTGTTGTTGGATTGTTAGAAGAAGTTGCTGTTGGAGGGTGTTTTGGTACCATTCTTTATTCATGGCTGTGTTTTTGGGCAAAATTGTGAATGAGCCCACTCCCTTGGATGAGAAGCAACCCCACACATGAATGGTCTCAGGATGCTTTACTGTTGGCATGACACAGGACTGATGGTAGCGTTCACCTTTTCTTCTCCGAACAAGCCTTTTTTCAGATGCCTCAAACAATCGGAAAGAGGCTTCGTCTGAGAATATCACTTTGCCCCAGTCCTCAGCAGTCCATTCACCATACTTTCTGCAGAAGATCAATCTGTCCCTGATGTTTTTTTTGGAGAGAAGTGGCCTCTTTGCCTCCCTTCTTGACACCAGGCCATCTTCCAAAAGTCTTCGCCTCATTGTGCGTGCAGATGTGCTCACACCTGCCTGCTGCCATTCCTGAGCTAGCTCTGCACTGGTGGCACTCCGATCCCGCAGCTGAATTCTCTTTAGGAGACGATCCTGGCGCTTGCTGGACTTTCTTGGACGCCCTGAAGCCTTCTTAACAAGAATTGAACCTCTTTTCTTGAAGTCCTTGATCCTATAAATTGTGGATTTAGGTGCAATCTTAGTGGACACAATATCCTTGCCTGTGAAGCCATTTTTATGCAATGCAACGATGGCTGCACGCATTTCTTTGCAGGTCACCATGGTTAACAATGGAAGAACAATGATTTCAAGCATCACCCTCCTTTTAACATGTCAAGTCTGCCATTCTAACCCAATCAGCCTGACATAATGATTTCCAGCCTTGTGCTCGTCAACATTCTCACCCGAGTTAACAAGACGATTACTGAAATTATCTCAGCAGGTCCTTTAATGACAGCAATGAAATGCAGTGGAAAGTTTTTTTCGGGATTAAGTTAATTTTCATGGCAAAGAAGGACTATGCAATTCATCTGATTACTCTTCATAACATTCTGGAATATATGCAAATTGCTATTATAAAAACTTTAGCAGCAACTTTTCCAATTTCCAATATTTATGTAATTCTCAAAACCTTTGGCCACGACTGTACAACAAGAGAAACTTAAGCAAATGTGCAGCATTGATATTGTCTGTGAAGGTGCATCAGGGAGTCAGAATAATCATAAATCAATGCAGATTAATATTTCAGTTAAATCATCTCTTGTCTTTTGCCATATTTCGTTCTGCCATTTTTTTTGAGCTTGTGTGATTTAATATTGTAATAAAATACACAAACAGTACTAGATATAATAATATCCTTACTGAATATTGTGGCAGTGTACTGTTGTGTAGTGATGATTCAATCATTATATTGCATATGCTTAATATTGAACTTTATCCAAATATATACCAGATCCACCATCGTAAGGTTTACTGGGAATGAACAGAAAATGTAGCGCAAACATTATGTAGTAAATTGTAGAATGCACCCTACCACCTTTATTTTGCAGCTTTGCTTTCCTTCCTTGCGGTTTTACTCCTTAATTAACATTGTCATATTCCAAACGTATTGTATATGATTCAGCTGGGTGGATTTCTTACTACTGACATTTACTGCGGAGCATCACATGCTGATGAGGACTGCACCCACTAGTCTGAGAAATCTTTAATGTCAGTACTGTATAGAAAAATTATCAGTGGGAAAAATCGAAGAAATTGCATAGCCAGAGTACATGGCCAAGGCAGTATGGCGCCATCTCAAATTCCATACTTGTATATTACTCGAGAATATATTGCAGTGTAGAGTTTGTACAGGGTAATACCGTTTCTCTGGGTATCTAATAATAGCAACGGTATCCCTTTAATTACCATCATGAAAAAAAATCTGCCATATAATTTGTTCTGTTCAAGGAATCATATATCATGAAATTTAGAAATCACATTTTACAGACCTGAAAAATCATGAAGGATCAAAAATATTTTGCACAATTAATCACTTAAAATTTTAAATTGCAGTGTGGACCTGTGCAATTATTCAATTGCAAATTGGTTGCATTATCACAGGTCATATACTCAAAGTTGGAAATTTAATATTAATAATAATAATCTAGTAATAGTAATTTTGGGGTGATAAAGAAAAAACTTACTTTTAATAAAATTGTTTGTGCTATTATTTGAATGTGGTCAAGAAAAATATATTTGAATACAAAATGGTACATCTTGAAAGTGAAATATTGCAGTTTACGTTGCAGTATGCATCTAAGTAATAGCAATGAGTATTTCTGATATATATATATTAGAAGGTTTTGGCAATGTGTGTGAGAGAAACAGTGAGTTGGTGTTAAATTTCCCATCTGATAGTTCGGTGTAATCTGTTCAGTTAAAGGCCTGTGTGTGGCAAATTCGTAGACTTGAGTTGTTTGTTGTCTTTGCGCACTCAGTTAGTGAATAAAAACATTAGCGTGGATACTAAAAGAAACCCTTCCTTACATTGCATTTAAACAGGCAGCTTTTCTGAGAACAGTGTAATCCAAAGCCACATGGAGGTTTAAGGGCGTTTTCACATGAGGAACCCGGGATCATTCCCCAAAGTCTGATTCATTTTGATCAGTGAGAACAGAATCAGTGCAGGCTTGGAAACCGTGCCTGAGTCTGCTTGAAGAGATGATAATGGGCATAGTACAGTGTACTTGGGCACGGATTGATACGGAAGCCGATCGTACCTGAACATGGAAGTAGACGTGGTGTCATCCATTCTTGTTCCTATCTTTTCTGAAATCTCCATGCGTGCATTGCCCACACCAACCTCGTCCTCTGACCCACACAGCTTTAGCTGATGAAGTAGGAAGAGATGTGAGAACACTGCTCTTTTTTTTTTATCTTTATATTATTAGTAATATTAGACATAGTGCAAAAGTTCAAAAGAACATCCTTCTTCTCTTTTTCTCTTTTCTTTTTCTGTTTAAAGGCTTATAAATCAAATAGGTGCACATTAGGAACTCTTTAAACTCTTTATACCTAAACTTTTACATTGGGCAATCTTTTTATACAGAGGATTTTTGTTTAGAGACGCAGCACAGTGACACCATTTACGCTGACTGCAGGAAACAATTTCAAGAGAATTGGAGCTTGTCGAGTTCAAATCAGAAACTACAGTAGATGGATGGGTATATTTGTTCTCTGATGTGCCATCAAGCAGACGCCGCTTTTGGTCCTTCAAATGCCATACATGAGCTCTGTATGCAGCACAGGAACCATGCTTCTTGCAAAATAATAGCCTGTGCATACATCCAAGCAATTGTGATGTGAGAGTGAAGTATATTTGCCTATTAAGGGCAGGCGTTTTCCTATTTTCCTGTCCGGATTGTAGTGCTATAATGGAGCTACTAGAGACAGCAGTAACCCTGGCGTTACAGCTCCACACAGCCGCCATGCTTAAAGCTGTTTCTAGGCTCGGCACTTGAAAACGGAGCTGTTACAACAAATGCAGGAAAAATGTTGAACAAGATTACAAGAATATTTGATTTGTTG
This sequence comes from Clarias gariepinus, assembly GCF_024256425.1. Taxonomy (NCBI): domain Eukaryota; kingdom Metazoa; phylum Chordata; class Actinopteri; order Siluriformes; family Clariidae; genus Clarias; species Clarias gariepinus. The sequence continues at coordinate 19,458,895 of NC_071106.1, forward strand.
ATTGATTTTTGTTAATATTCATGTTTTGTTGGGTGTGTGATCAGATTTCATACTTTGTTTCTGCTGGAGAAAGACTGGCTTACACAGTTATTACATCAGGCTTCTGCTCCATTTATTTTCTGGCGTAGTTGAACTGCAAATCATATTTAACATACCTTTACAGGTTGTTTCATACTTTTTTAAATTGTGTGATCTGTTAACAATATTAATGGTTTTCTGATATTTATTACGTCAGGCTAAAGACAACACTAACACCAGAGAACTCTATTCTTGATTGTGATTTGTGTAAGTCTTTGAATGGTTCCATATTTTTTGGCTAGTTTAATGATGCTTTCAATTAGCCTGTCCTTCCATGGCATTTCAAGATGCATTCATGTTCACACTAAACGATGAAGTGGTCATGTGCTTCCCAGATCATTTGAGCCCATTCACACTTGTCGGATACTTTCCCACTACGAGCCTAAGCACATATCTGAGTACACTTGACCCTGAAGTCCGGTACGTTTGCATAATGTGAACATTCCATACCATGCATGGACATGGATCATCTTACTGTTTTCAAGTCCACTTGAAAAGGTGGTCTCGAGGATGGTCCAGAGTACTCAGATATGACATGAGCATGCTTAGATATGAAAACGAACCGCCCCTAAACATGGAAGTGGACCACTGTTAAGAATGCAGTGACATTAACGCCATCTGTCTCTTCTTTAGTATCTGTAAAGGGTGAATTCATCGTTCGAACTGTGTAGCCATATATAATAAAGTCAAAAGTCAAAAAACTCATGACATGTTTTTCCAAAATATCAGTAATATTAAGCGAGTGAAGGTTGACTTTCTTATATTCTTTCTGTCTTTATGTGTATTAGTGGCTTACAAAGCAACCAGGGGCAAAATGTTACCCATCTGTATTGGAGTGTTTAAATACGCAGTTTCAGATACGAGACAACATTACTGATGTGAAAGCTTGCCGTAAGGCGAGGTGGGAGAGGGTACAAAACAGTTATGTCTAGTGTGAAAACGCCCAAAGAGCTGAACACTGCGATCTTGTTAAGTATGCCGACAGTGGTTCATTACAAGTACACTTCTTACTGAATCATTCTTTTGGTAATAGTTGATTTTCATAATAAAATTGTATAGCAATTGTCGAATATATTACATATCAGGCTTTTACAATAGCTCTGGAAGTACTGTGCGCGTGTGATGTGTATTCTATACAACACACTTCTTTTTATTTTTGTACTTGCAGGTGTATAAAGTAGGTGCGCAAGAAGAGAATAAATACATGAAATGAAACTGTTGGTTTTGTTTATACACGGATCTGTTTGCAATAAAACCTCTTTTTTTTTTTTTTTTTTTTTTTATTCTGCTTGAATAAAGTCTTTTGTTTATTCTGTTGTTTTTGTTGATTTAGAGCTAGCCACAACTAGTGTAGGTAAAAATTAGGCCCGAAATCTTACAAAGTGAGTCAAACAGGGACTATCAATAAAACTTTTTAGAAGTTGAAAGGCAACAAATATATAGGCACAAAATTTAGTAGGACATAAGAGCTATGAGAGGTTGCCTGTGTATGATTTGTCAAAGTCCCCATTTTTTTTCTTTTTTTATTCAATTCAAAGACTTGTGATTATAAAGACATATCTTTAGCCCACAAAAAACACATTCTGCAACACAGACACTTTGTCACAAGTGGTCTGGGGCGAAGCCTTTTCCGATTTGTTCCGACCAGTACAGGAATTGCCTGTGACCAGTAGCTGTCTGTTTTCAATTTTTGTTCACTTAACATCCACTAGACTTTTAGGAACAAATTCACAAATCTTATTCATTTCAATAGTAGTTAATTGGATTTAAAAATACTCTCCTTTTTTTGTTATGTTAGTTATTTTTTTCTTTGTTTTTACGTTGACTTCACATCAAGTATGCATGTTGCTGCAGGCTTGTTTTCTTGTGGAAAGGAAACTAACTTATGAAAAATAACATCCCCTTAGCTGTGCTTCCTCCTGCCAAATTGTTTGTCAGACTGTTTCAGTATGTCAGAATGTTGTGACTCACAGTAACCACAACCACAAAAAAACCCCAGGCCAAAGAAAGACGTTTTCAATCAGCACCTGAATGTGTAACGTCTGTAAACAAGGTCTGCATGATCAATATTCACAGCGATCTGGATTTCTACACGAATAGATCTTAAATTCTGATGTTCAAAATTCATGACATTAATCGTCAACTAATAGTGTTTCCCATGTCTTTTAAATAATTTATTGGACATAATTAACAAAAGGAGAATGTAAAGCACTAGTATTAAGTAGCAGGATATTACATATTAATCTCATTGATTTGTATAGCTGTTGTTATGTCTATCTGATGTTTGCCTTATCCTTCTGTTTCAGTTCATAGAAGTGTTTTTGGGTTGTCTTGATTAAGTGGCCTGATCAGGAGCTGCAATGATGTCTTCTGATTCAAAGATCACAGACGCCAGCCTGGCAGTCTGCTGTGGGACTTTCAGTACCATCTGGAAATCACTTGCGTTTTGATGATTACAAGTCAAAATGTAGCAATTGAGCAAAAGAGGAGCCAACATTAACGGTTTAGCCGTAGCATTTATAACTCCTGGTCTGGCTGCTAAAGCAATGCGGGAGATACCTGAAGCCTACACTACTTTTACAGCCAAAGCAATGCTTAGGCCAAATGTTAATAATCTAATTCATTTAAAGCGAATGAATTTTGCTTTACCCCCTTTTCCGATCTAGGTGAGCCAGTAGAAAATAAGGAAAAAGGTGGGAAAAGCTTTTCTGGTTGGAAAAAGCATTCAACTTTTTTTTTTTTGCTAATTTGTGCCTTAGGATACACCCTTCCTGATTTTATAAAAATAATTTTTGCTCAGGTCGGAATTGCATGACATGACATTTTATACGACTCTAATGTGGATGCACCTAGCGTGCCTGTGTTCATTAATAGCTCCTTGCTCACATTATTATAATTCTGCAATCACTCATTGATTTCAAACAATGGATGCGATTTTTGCAAAGATATACTTGGGATTTTGGTCTGTGGTATGATGAGCGTTTAGTCGACCGTATAAATGTATATATCTGACTTAGGACCACGTACGAAAGTAAATCGGGTCTAATAGGAAAACATCAGATTTAGGCATCTAGGCAATCATATGAAAATGAACTGTGTCCCATTTGTGGTAAAAAATATATAAAAAAAAAAGCCTAAGAAACCAGGAGCAACCTTGTTAGATTATTATTGTTTTTTTTTTGTCCCAAACACACACACACACAAGACACACACACAAGTCGAGTGTCCTCAGTTATATGACTACTAACTGTGTGTGTGGTAGGGTGAAAGCTAATATGTGCTTCCCATGAGACGTGTGAAGCTGACCAACACACTTTTACAACCTGCTAATGCTTCAACAGATAGCAGTTTAATATATACTTAAGAAAAGCATAGCCTCCACTTACAGATACTAATCACTGGCTGGTGTTGCTCTGAGTCTGAGAAGCAAGAGAGAGAGATTATGGTAAATATGTTCCATATGTTCATGCATTGTTAATGTGCTGATTTAAAAGGCATCTTTGTTTTACACACGTTTAACATGCTTAATTTAGTTTTTGAGTAATGCATAGTTTTTTAAGTAAAGCTTACGCTGTTTTCATGTTTCGTCTCTTGTGTTTTTAAGGGTCTGTATTGTGTGTCTCCTCCACTGAGGTTCTTATTCTATGTCGCTGCATATGAAAAGAAACCTTGCTTGACATTTTTTTTTTTTTTTTTTAAACATTTGAGTTTGTGTTCCCAGAGACTTTACAATGAAACAAGTTGTTGGTAATTTAATATATGTTGGTGTCACAAGGCTTATAAACACTGTTTGTAATAGAAGTTTATAAATAGTCGAGTGTTGGGACAATTCAGTGTTTTCCACAGATCAGAAATATACTTGACTGGGACCACAACTAAAAAACTAAAACGATTATTTCCTCTATGCAGCGATCTCATCGTTCTTTGCATTGTTGATTACAGCAGTGATTAAACAGTGATTACAGCACTGTTAAGTTCTTGATTTGACTGGTCAAAATGGGTTTGTTATTTTTATGTAACTGTATGGCCTAGTCAAAGTAAAAGTTACAGCTGAAACCAGCTGTAATGTGAACAGAAGTTTAACATTGCTGCATTTGCTTCTGTGTTTCTGTAGTTACATCTTATACATAGGGACTTGTTTTAAGCACCTCCAGCATCCGGGTTCGATTCCCGGCCAGGCTTGATTCCCGTCTCTGTGTGCATGGAGTTTGCATGTTCTCCCCGTGCTTGGTGGGTTTCCTCCAGTTACTCCAGTTTTCTCTCACAGTCTAAAGATATGCAGGTTGGGCTAATTGGCGTTCCCAAATTGCCCGTCGTGTGTGAATGGGTATGTGAGTGTTTGTATGTGTGTGTGTGTGTGTGTGTGTGTGTATGCCCTGCGATAGATTGGCACCCTGTTCAGGGTGTACCCCGCCTCGTGCCCTAAGCTTCCTGGGATAGGCTCCAGGACCCCGCAACCCTGAATACAGGATAAAGGGGTATAGAAGATGAGTGAGTGAGTAATTTTTTGATTGGTAAGTTAATCCTTAGAGTGACTTAACATTTAATAATAATCTTAATTTCTACCAATAACCTTTTTACCATTTATTTCTCAGAAAATTTTACAAATAAAAATTCCGTAACATAAAGCCATGTGAACTGTACATAAGTTGAGGTTTTTATGCAGTGATGTATCTTTTTATGTATAAAAATACAAAAAAAAAAAAAAAAAATATATATATATATATATATATATATGTGTGTGTGTGTGTGTGTGTATAAAAGCATTAAAAATATTTATATTGTGAAAAGGTTTTTTTAATGTATAAATAAAAGAATTTTATTTCAGGCTTCATCATCATATGCTTATTTTATTTTGTTATTATCAGCATAAGGTAAAGGTCACAGAGTTTGTGAGGTAGCTTAAAATTAAGCAAGTGGAAATAAAAACTGAGCGCAAAACACTTAGCTCATTTAGATCGGGTTTTTTGGAATATAAATAACGACAAATTTACTCCAATTCCTCCAAGTGACCAGACTTTACATCTGACAACGAAATGATGAAGAGAGATAAGAGAAGTGATGGAGTTGTCTGACTGAATCATTCACTAATCTCTGGCATGATGAATTAGTAGTCGTTTGTTTTAGAATTTGTCTCTGTGTGTGTTTCTGTTTGTGGGAGACCAATTAATTATTTTTTTTGTAAATGAGATTTAATATTTTTCTTTGTATTTTAAACTAAGTCTGGTTGATTTTGTACTGATGTTTTTTTTTGTTGTTGTTTTTTTAAAGCCAGAATCAGCCAAGAATAATCATTGCACTAAAAGAAGAAATTATTTTTGCCTGTTTTAACATCGGTTCTGATAGATTAATAAATGTTTAACATTTTTTTTGTTCATTGTATAAACCAGAGGGATAAAGTCCGGGGTTCATAAATAATTTTTTTTACCCCTGGATCTAGACTTTTATGCCATGTGTAGTGGTTTTTTTTTTTTAATCAAGATATTGATTTAGTTTTTGATACTTGATGTACACTACCGCTCAAAAGTTTGGGATCACTTGCAAATTTCTTTGTTTTTGTTTAGTAATTTATTTTCTACATTCTACAACAATACTGGGGCTTTCAAAAATATAAAATAACACATATGGAATTAGGTAATTACGTAACAACAACAAAAACAACAGTTAGTTGTTATTTTAAGACACAGAGGTAACGCTGCAGATATCCAGCATGCAGAGATGGCGTACAACAACTTTTAAATTAAGGTTTTAAAGTATTGGGGTTTAAAAGGGTTTTTTTTTTTTTTTTTTTTTCCATTTTACTGTTTTTAAATCCAGAGAGAAGTTGCACAGAAATTATATATTGGCTTGTGCAAGTCATTGCTTATACTATAGATCAGATATTCCAACAGCACTATATAAAGGTTTTAAATCTTTGAGATTTTCAAAACTAGACCAGCGCAGAATGTTTTGTATTTCTAGTTTCTATAGTTTCTGAAGATCTGCTTGAGTAATTTAAATTCATTTTGAAATTCTTTATATTTTAGCTCTGAACAAAACCTTTTGTAACCCCTTTTCCACCAAAGCGGTTCCAGAGCTAGTTTGAAGCCAGTGCCCAATTTCGAACCAATTCTTTGTTTTCAGACAACCAAAGGACCGGCCCTTAGAAAGAAAAAACGGTTCCATGGCGGCACCAACACTTTGCTTGGCTAAAACAAGGAACTGCTTGGGATAATCACGAATAGTTTGTGACTGCCAGCATTAAAAATGGACTTGGGCAGCTTAAATTATTTCTAGTAATGATAAATCCAAGGGAAGCCATGTTGAAAGTCAATGTTGTTGTTTTTGGTTTGCTTGCCACTTGCATGTTTGTATGTATGGAGGGACGTAATGACCTGACTCTAGCGTAAAGAGAAACAAAGCCAGTTCTTAGAAGTTTTGCTATTTAATTAGCAGTAGCACCAGAAATGAACTAGCACCTGGTCTCTTTAATGGAAAATGGGTATGAGTGTGTTTACTGACACAGTAAATTGTCCCATTTATTGTAAACTGTATTGTCCCATTTTTCCTGCCTACAAATCCTCCTAAGCCATCAGATCATGGGATTTGAATTGAAGTGTAGATATCCACTAGCTGTTTAATTTTCTAAATTGTTTCTTTTTTTTTTTTTTTACATTAGAGTTTTTCTCTAAACTCTGCTATTCGCAATTCCTATTTGTAGGTTGTTTAACTTTCTTAACTTTGTAATGCTTTTCAATATATTGTTAAGAGTTTTAGGTTTTACAAACCACTGAATAAATTCAGTGTTGGGAACGATAGAAAGGATGGCCTCCAAACTCCCCACAACCCAATCTGATCAAGCACCCATGGGATGCACCAGACAAACAAGTGCAATCCCTAGAGGCCTTACCCTGCAACTTGCTGCACAAATAAATTAACAAATAAAAACTAAAGATAGATGAATGGATAAATGGATGGACAAACAAATTTTTAGAAAGATATCTTTCCATCCAGTAATCTGCTCCCATGTACTCCATCCAGTAATCTGCTCCCATGTACTTTACCCACACCTTGTGATTGGTTAAAAAAAATTGCTCTGGCATTCAGCATTAAAAACAAACCTCTTGTTACCTAGTCTTCCCCTCCCTGCTCTTGGAAAGCAAAAGGTGGAACAGTTTATGGGATAACTTGTATGTTGCCATGGAAAACAAACTGGCCACAAAAAAAAGTCAATGGGGAAAAATGTAACACGTGTAACAAGGCATTTGAACACCAGGCGGTCAGAAATGGGCCAAAAAAAAGCAAGCTAACATTAAGATTGATATTACAGTTTGACAGATTGTGAACACAATGTTGCATTAATACAGTTAACTTTTCTTATTTAAGTATATAGCATTGTTTCTTAATAGTAACATTATCGGCTGCAGGAACATACGTGTTAGCCAATCTAAATCGGTAATTAGTTTACTGTTATAGTGCATCCTCATTTAACTCGCTACTGGTTAACCCTGAGAGTCGTCAGAGTTTAAGTTAACTACAGGTGAAGGTAATTCCTGCAACCTTCGAAGTATCAGAAATACTACTGTTTGCAGACTGCATCTAAGTTACTAACTAATTGAATCTAATGGAACAAATTAATGTCAGCTGTGTGAAAATGTCAGCAGTATATATCCAGCATTTATCTGCGTTTCACAGACGTTTTTTAAGAAGGAGAGGCAGTCAGAGTCACAGAGGTCTGTTATCTATAATCTGTAAATTTCGTTCTTGTGTTGTTTTTTGCAATTGCACTAGTCATAAACAAAGTACTCTACAGTCAAAGTGAAACCAGATTGTTTGTACTTACTGCGCTGTAACTCTTTATTTGATATATCACAAGTCATTTTAGCGAAGTTTCACCCTTTCTGGCAGGAAAATTCTATTGTAAGCAACTTGAAGAAGGAGGTTGTATAACACCTTTGAAGCTGAAAGAAAGTAGCAAGTTAGAAGGTTTTACTGAGTGTGCTGGAGAAATAGTTCTTCTGGTAACTTTGTCACACTCGCGCCTTTTTGTTTATGCAAAACCCATCAGCCTACATTGGTTTTTTTTCCCATTTGAAGTCTGGTCTGTAATGTAAAATGTTGCTTTCTTTACAGGCATGCAAATATTCTCCTATATTCTCGAAATATTGTGTAATTATACATTTTTAAGGCATGTTTCTAAATGGTGAATGGGTTTGGACATAATCTAGACATGTATAACATTTGTACTACATATGATGCTGTAGACATTTACACAGTACTATATGTAGGTCTGTACAGTCTGCAGTACTGAGAAGATGGCTGCTACAAAACCCACAATCGAAACCAGACTCTTTCAGCAAGTGTTATCTTGCATAACACGTTGTCTCCTTAGTACAGTGGAACCTTGGATTACGAGCATAATTTGTTCCGAAAGCGGGTTCATATTTCAAAACACTCGTAACCAAATAGAATTTTCCTATAAGAAATAATGGAAACTCAAATTATTCGTTCCACAGCCCCAAAAAATAAATACATAAAAATAATTAACAGAAACTATAAAGTAAAAATGAAACATTAAAATTAACCTGCATTTTACATTTTAAAAAATCCCGAAAATAATGAGCGTTTGTGCGTTCAGGTGCTGTGTGTTTGTGTGTGTGAGAAGCTAAAGTAAGAAGCCGCTCCCCCTTCTCATCTTACACAGTTACCTTGCCTCCACCCTTTCACACACATGCGCACACACAACAGAAACACTGTTTTATCGGAAAAATAAACAAGAAATCTCTCTAATGAGACTCGATTGAGCGACACATTAACGGAATCACTGGTGTAAAGTAAAAATAAAACAAATTAACCTGTACTTTACCTTTAAAAAAGAATTGTGACAGAGCAGTGTTCTGTGCAGAGCAGTGTGTGTCTGTGAAGGCGAAAGTAGGAGGGGTCTGTGTGTGTGTGTGTGTGTGTGTGTGTGGGGCACGGTGTCCAATGACGTGCGCACACAGACACAACCTCTGTAATGAGACTTGCTTTTGCTTTACACGCGCGCTGTACACACACGCATACAATAAAATAATATATGTTTTGCGCACAAAGTGGTCACAGTGTTATAGTAAACGGTACACGAGTGCACGGATGTTGATTATACCTGTAAGAGACGCGCACTAAGAGCGCAAGAGAGAGAGAAAACATTGGCTCAGTTGTGATCACGTGACGCTCTGCATCAAAACAAGAATTGCATGTGTTCTATGTGATACTCGGAACAAGACTTTTGTTTTGCAAGTCAAAATGTATTAAAATTCTTTGCTCGTCTTGCGGAACACTCGCATATCACGCTACTCGCAATCCGAGGTTTCACTGAATTGATTCATTGAAGTCGTTCCAAAATGCCTCTGAACTATTCATATTGCCTTATTTATCCCTAAAGCTATCTACAAAGCTAAATAGGACCTAAACACGAGGCTGAATCCTTTGCACTGCTTGGTGTGTGGTACAACCTATTGTACACCCTAGCACACTAGCTTTCCATTAAACACTGAAATAATAATTCTCCTCAGTTTTTGGCTACATAGTACAGAAGGCAAAATGTTTTACTTTAAATATTCACTTTTTTTGGTAAATATCAGGTCACTGGTTATTGAATGCAAGTTTATACTCTACATTCGCCTTCTGTTTGCAAGACGATTTTATGGTTCAAAGTAAAGTTATTGATTTCTTGTTATCTGCTGAAATATGTTGCTTAAATGTGTCAAACCCCCCCCCCCCCCACTAGCTTTTGATTGCTAAAAATCTGTGTTGTGAGTCTAATCATATTCATATGGAATTAAATTTGTTTAAAAAAATAGAGAAATTTAAGAATTAAACAAAAATAAATAAATTGAAAGTAAATAAAAATACATTGCACATTAAATGCAAATGAATGTTTTTCAGTTTTGCTTCAGTTTCATTCCTCAGTTTTTTTGTTTGTCCTTCTGGCACAAGCGTACCGTGTGGGTGGGTGTTATAGGGCTGCTTCCTCTTCGTCTTAAGTCTCTACTAGACTCTTAGGACAAATTTAATGGCACACAGTTTTTTCTTACTAAAAGAAATTTCACTTTTGTTTCTAACCTGGTTACTTTTACATTTAAGGAGTTTTGATCTTGTACCTAAAACAACAAAATATTTTGCAGTTACTCAGAATTTCAATAGTTTAGGCTATATACAGTACAATGCTATAGTGAAGGCTTATATGATCTAAATTACTTCCGTGGTGTATAATCATTAATCATCATAAGGGATTGTAAACACACACTTATAAAACATGGATTTGGCTTATTTTTCTGCTTTAATACTTGTGGAGATGTCCTTAAGCAGTGATAAAATGTACAGTATTGTTTAGAGCAAATGTGAGAAAATGAATGGAAGAGGGAGAATGAACAGTTGTAAAGTCTCAGTGTTAACAGATAAAAATAGTAGTTGTTGGTAAATCTCAGCCATTGTTCATAAGCTTATCCTATGACTTGCTTAGTGCGGAATAGAGTGCCACACAAACAACCTCCTGTACAGCCGAGCTAAATGAAGAGTGTCGATGTTACTCAGTAGGTCATGGAGGAGATGCTGTTTATTGTGCAGAATGAGTATCCTCTTGTCCACCAACATCTCAAAACCATTTAGAGAGGAGCCCAAGACCAAGCCAGCCCTCTTCTACCCCTTTTCCACTGTTCTGGTTCCCGTGCCGGTTCCCAATTTTGGAACCAGTACCGCGCTTTCCCACAGAAAAAAATTGGTGCCGGTGCCCAAAAATAAGCACCGAACCGGCCCCTAAACTCTGCTGGTGTGGTTGCGAGAACCTGTGACATCACGTGCGGTGGGCGGAGTTATAGGAAGCGTAAAAAAAAATGGCGGAGACCTAAAGTCTGTTAATGTGGAACGCGGACGAAACAAAAGCGTTTTTTCGGCATTTTGGACATTCGCCGAGATTCAGCAGAAATTGGAAAGTGCTTTAAGAAAAAAAAAGTGTATGAGGAAATAAGAGAAGAACTAATAGTCGCAGGCTTCACACGAACAACCGACCAAATAGTGTATAAGCTAAACAAACTGAAGAAAGACTTTCAGCGGTTATAACACGTAGAATAAACTGCTTTTGGATACTAAAATACATTTTCATACTAGTTTGGAGAATACCCAGTAAACTGACTTCGGCCATGGTCGTTTCTGTTTAATGGGCGTGGCCTGTGACGTATTATCATGCAGCTCCTGCTGAGCTCCTGTCTAGTGTGAAGGCAGGCCGGTTCTCGGTGGCTCCCAGTCCAGCACCGGCCGAGCACCAGAACTGGCACCAGTGTAGTGGAAATGAGGTATCTGTCAGTGTGTTTACTTATTTATTTAGAATCTCCAGCCCTCATGCCACCACCCCAACATACTGCTGCAAAGAATCCTTTGCTGGCTAGCAAACACTGATAGAAGCACTCAGTCGTCTTGCTGCAAATGATAAATGTCCTGTGTATGTCACCAGAAAATAGCGCCTGGTTGTCCCTTCACTATACAAAGTCGAGCTTCTAGTCTAGCTTGTTATTGAGATGATCAGCAAGACCTTAAGGTATAATTGAACATCTGTTTTATATCAGTCATTAATAAGACTGTCAAATTGTTTAGCATCTTAAGGTTGCTAAGTTAGGGTTTGTTGTCACTTGTTGATGAGCTGCCCAAACATAAACCGGGAATATAGTCAACTAACTTTACAGATAAGAGCTTGGCATGTTACTTGTGCACTTCTCTTCAGATGTTGGTTTCTGCCATTAGAGGAAAGCAGTCAGAGTCTGACCTCACTGTATGAGACAGTATATTTGTGCTTGTGGGGGATGGGCAGGTTTAATAAAAATCTGTTTGTGTCCATGCTTACGTGAAGAGTCCAGCTGGCAGTAAACTGGCTGAAAGAGGTTGGTCACTAAGATGGAGAAATGTGAGCCGCTAAGGTCTGCAGTTCCTTGTTTTTATTGGAGCTTTGCTTCACTGCTTTTGTTATAAAAGCTTGCTGGTTAAAGTTTAGATTCAGTCTTCCCCTCCCCCAACATCTCAAAATCTTCTCTCTCTCCACGGCTGGTTTTAATAGAAACCAAATACTGGATGTTCAGCTGTTTGGTTAAAATGCCTGAAAATTTTAAGAGCTTTAGTGATTTTTTTTTTTTTTTTTTTGTTAAATCTAAAATAATAATTTAAGATCAGTAAAGCAAGGCCTCTTGCCCATCAAAAGAGAAGGCAAAAAGAAAACTTCAGGACTTGCATGTTCTGTTCTCACAATAAAATAAGCCTTTTTTCTAGTGTTTAAAGGTTCTCCAAAAATAAGGAATTTTTATGAGAAAATTTATGTTCCCATTTTTCATTTGATGTAATTTAATGTGACTTGTGAAATGTGTGCTGATATCACAGGGATAGAATATCTTCTGCTTTATTATATTCCTGAATGATTAACTGAGGTTTTGAGCCCTGAATGTCAGGTACATGAATAACTGGGTACAGTATTAATCAGTAAATTTTTGTAGATTTTATAGAGCTTGTTCATATTTTGGTATCTACATTTTAGTATGTTAAAACTCATGGTTATTAATTGAAAATGAGAATTTTTTTTTTGCTCTTTTGTATCTTTTCACAGTCATGACTAATTTCATCTTTCTTTCTTTTTTCCTATCCTTTGGCATAACAGCAAATGGTGATGAGCCTGCGTGTCTCTGAACTGCAAGTACTACTAGGATACGCTGGTCGCAATAAGCACGGGAGAAAGCACGAACTATTGACCAAAGCACTCCACTTGCTGAAGGCTGGCTGCAGCCCTGCTGTACAGATGAAGATTAAGGAGCTTTACCGCCGCCGCTTTCCCACAAAAATGGTGTCCCCGACAGACCTCTCTCTGCCTGGGGTCCACTCCACAACAGGTGTAGCGTCTGCAGGTTTGCCCGCCAGCCTCACCCAACTCGCCTTCGACAGCCACGGCGCACCTTCGCCTCTGCTGCCTGTCTCTCTCCTGGGGCCCAAGCACGAGCTGGGCCTTCCACACCTTCCTTCCGCCCTGCATCCGGTCCATCCAGATGTTAAGCTTCAGAGGCTTCCTTTCTACGACGTGCTGGATGAACTGATCAAACCCACCAGCCTGGGTAAGTGATTTTTCAATCTCTCGATCTAGAGATTTTTCAATCTCTCGATCTGGTGCTTCTACTTGGTGACAATGACATCAAGGTGCTCTTGAAATGATTTATGGCATATCAGATTGGATATACATCAGCTATAGCTGTGGTGCTAAAAATAGGAGGCAGTATCACTAGAAAGGTGGTGTTGTACATGTTTAAGTCCAGTCGCAAGGTAGCTGTTTTAGTGAGCCTCAGTTCGTGTGCATGTGGGCACAGATGGCCAAGCGATATCTATTTGCAGTGAGTGAATATTAGCATTGCATATGTGTGAGCCTTAAAAGCAGTAAGAAGGAGCATGTGACATAACCACAACCACAAATCCCATGACACTACATGAACAGAAACTACCCTATATTAACCCTGAAAAGCAACTTGCGTCACATAGTACTCGTACCATGTTTACCATTATGTAAAATAAGACTAGAAAACATTGGTGTTAAATAACATGCGCCTGAACTTGAATTCATGAGATCTCTTGTTTAAATTAAGCAATAACTTTAAGGCAATTGGACATTTTGGCACATTTTGGTGGAGGCACATTTTGGTTGAGGCAAGCGGTTTCAGCGGAGATGCCATGCTAAGTTTTAAAACCGTACAGTGTTTACTGTGACTGTTAAGCCTGTGTTTAACAGAAAAAACAGTAACACAATATGCAGAGTTTCAGGATGAGATATTTAATTAGCTGTTCTAGTACAAAAGCAATTTCAGCCTGAGACGTTCAGCTAAACAGTTTTGTCCTTGGTCCACAGTATTTCAAGTCCCACATAATTGTTGTAACCAGGACAACAATACTGTTTTGCAAACTTGGATTTGTCACACCATATGTTACAAATAAATTATTAAGAGTATATATATACAGGTGTGTGTGTGTATATGTATTTATGTAAAAAGAACATATATATCTTTTTTTATATATCTTTTTTTAACATCTCTCTCTGATAAATGTATGAAATAATAAATAAGTAAATCTGATAAGTGTATAATTTTCTCTCTGTCTCTCTTTCCTTCAAGTTCTTCCTTACTATAAGCAGATTAAATTGAGTAAGTTCTTTTTGGACATGTACAGTTTGAATTGCATTTAGAGTGGTATGCAACAGAAGAGAATCAATAAAATTGGATCTTGTATTTGTAATCTTGGTGAAAAAAAAAAGTTTAAACTGTTCAATTCTAAGAAGCTCAAAGAATATCAAAATACTTCCCCTTGTAACTGTAAAAACTGCCAGCCATTATGAAATATAATATTCTTCACACATGAACTATCATTTCAGTTTATTCTTATGATTTGCCTGCCTTATTCCTTTGCACACTGTTGTCTTCACAGCCTCAGACAACAATCAGAGGTTTCAGGAAACATGCTTTGCATTTGCATTGACGCCACAGCAAGTCCAACAGATCAGCAGCTCAATGTAAGTATGGAGGAGGAGCGTAGATTTGGTTATGATGGTTAGTAAGGATGGTGCAGATCAAGTTTGCAAATCAGTAGGGATGCTTATAGTTGCGTAATGTAAATAGGAAATTTGCACACTTGAGTGGCCAAATAATAATTTATTTATATACAATCAAGACCATAAATATCGATGAAGTGACAATTTCTGTATTATTGTTGTTGTTGTGAATAATAATAATAATAGTAATAATAATGATGATAATAATAATAATATTTGTTTTTGCTTTTGATTTTGGGGTACGTTTTGATCAATTATCCCATCTGTACTGTAAAGTGCTGTCCTAAGTGCTGCAGTATTTGATTCAATCTTTGCGGAACCACTGGCTCTTATGCACTTGGAATTATCTTGCTACTTCTGTCAGCAGTCACATCATTAATAAACATCAGTGTCCTAGTTCCACTGGCAGCTATAAATGCCCATACCATAACACTGCCATCACCATGTTTGACAGGTGATGTGTTATGCTTTAAGCTAGGGATGCACCGAAATTTCGGCTGCCGAAAATTTTCGGCCGAAATAGCATTATCGGTTTCGGCCGAAACGTAAGAAAGCGCCGAAAATAAAAGCCGAAATTGTCGCCACGCCTCTCCCATCCTCCCGTCTCGTTCGCACTGTCATTACACATCAAACACGGAGTATGTCGGCGGTTTGGAAGCACTTCAAAGTTTCAGATGAGGACAGCAAAGTTGCAATAATTTTAATTAATTTGTAGTTTTTTTTAATACAAACAAAAAGAAAATATTTTAAACATGTTTTTTAATGTAGCCATTTTCGGTTTCGGTATTGGTTTTCGGCCAAGTTCATCCAAAAATTTCGGTTTCGTTTTCGGCCCAGAATTTTCATTTCGGTGCATCCCTACTTTAAGCCCTTACTTTCCTTCTCTATACTCTTCTCTACCCATCATTCTGGTACAAGATATTCTTAGGTTTAAAGAATCTTTAGGGTTTTGAGTGTTACCAGTAGTTTGCATCTTGACGTAACCCTCTGTATTTACATTCACAAAGCTCTCTTGATTGTAGACTTTGACAGTTATAGACCAAGTGTCCCTTACTTGATTAGATGTTGTAAAGGGTTTTTATTCCATTGAAGAAAGAATTTTATGGTATCCAGGCCTTTTGGTGGTGTTGACCTCTTTAGGCTAATGATGACCACCCAGTTCTTTACAATGTTGGAATGGTGTTCAGCTTTTCCTTACTTCTTCCCCTGTTTCATAGGGACATCTCTGGGACCAAATGTGACTTTTCAGTACAAGTTCAATTAAGGTATGATTATCAAACTTTTTTTTATTTGCAATGAGACACACGAGAATTAATAAAGGTAGCTTTTTATTACTATTTCATTGTGAAAGTTTGAATGAGAGGAATGTAATGGGGGACACACCTCTCTCTTTCACATTTAGTTATATAATACACATGAGAAGTATTGCTTGTTTTTTCATTGTTTAGGTTGTTTTTAAATTCCAGTGCTTTTTCTGGTTGGCATTATCTTGTTCAGGTTTTGCTTATCAGAGACGAGTTGTCCTCAGGAAGATCATTTCCCACCAAACCTCTGTGTGAAAGTGAATGGAAAGCCTTGTAACCTCCCCGTGAGTATAAGCTGGTCAAAAACACTTAAAAATAATTTGGTTGCGGTAAAAGCCATGCTTTAACTTTTCCTTCTAAATTCCAGGGCATTATTAATTGACACTTATGATGTATTATATTTTAGTGAATAGAACATGTAAATAGATTATTAAAAAAAAAAAAAAAAAAAAACTGTTTTCTGGATTTTACATAGGGCTATCTTCCTCCAACTAAAAACGGAGTAGAGCCAAAACGACCAAGCAGACCCATCAACATTACCTCTCTGGTCCGTTTATCCACAACAGTCCCCAACACTATTGTGGTGTCCTGGACATCAGAAATCGGCAGGGTTAGTAATGAGACAGTGATGGAGTGATGTACTACCAGCTGGTATTGCTTTATTTGATCCTATGAATTAGTCAGAAATATCTCATTGCTTTTTCATATTGTGCTAAAGCTGAATCTCAAGATAGATGTCATCTATTATTTGATTAGAGTTATTCCATGGCAGTGTACCTCGTCCGACAGCAGTCCTCTTCAGTATTGCTACAGAGACTACGGTCAAAAGGCATCAGGAACCCAGACCACTCAAGAGCACTTAGTGAGTTCAGTAGTGAAAATAATGTTTTAAAAGATCTATGGGCAAAGATATTATATATTTGTATCTTTTTCTTTATTTTGTTAAATTGGTAATCATAACTTGCTCTTTAAATTTCAACAGTCAAAGAGAAGTTGACGGCTGACCCTGACAGTGAGATTGCTACCACTAGTCTGAGAGTCTCCCTTCTCTGTCCGGTATGCTTGTTTCCTTTGTTGTAATTATAATAATGTGCAGATGCATGAAAAGTTGTTGCTTTGTTTCAGAAAGGTCAAATTATTGCTCTGTATCTAACAAAAGAAACAACTTAGGAGATTGGATTACTGAAATTACTGCAGTTGGGTTAAGAACTGTCTAATGCATAATTAAAACATAGAAGGACAGGGCTGGTCTGTCAACTTCACCAAACATTTAAGTCAACAGTCATTCTTTTTTTTCTGACTAAATTATTTTTGTAAAGTTGAATTGTTTAAAATAAATAAATAAATAACCTGTTAAAATCACAACTGTGTTTAGTACTTAAAGTAAGAGCGTTTCCACATGCAGAAACAACAAGAACGTGCAGGTTTGGGAATTTGTTGCTCGATTCCAGATTGAGCAGGGCATCAGACTAAGAAGCCAAGGAGCCTTTACAAGCCTCTGAATGCAGGCCCCAGTTATGATCTGGGGTTGCTTCAGTTGCTCAGGTCTAGGCTCATCAATGTGAGGTGGCAGTAAAATTAAGTCACCATGACCTGGATGGATTTCCTTTTTTCTTTTTCTCTGATGGCATGGCCATATTCCAGGATAAAAATGCCAAGATTGATGAGGCTCAAATTGTAAAATTTGGCATTGAATTGGTTATGGGAGCATGATAAATCTTTTTCACACGTGAGTTGGCCACAACGGTGTCCAGCACATTCTAAAGTGGGACAGCTCACCCATCGTGAACACAAGATTTTTTTAAACATTATTTAACTCTGGATAACGTAAGTGTTTTGAAATTGTATAAGGTTGTCCAAACAATGGCATTGCAAATATATGCTGAATCTAACTGACTGTTCAACAGAAACTATATAAACAACTTCTTAAACATTTTAAAAAACAAAATATTCATAATGTTCATATGATTTGATTCTGATTGTGTGTAAATACATTTGACAGCTGGGGAAGATGCGGCTGATGGTTCCATGTCGAGCGCTGACCTGCTCTCACCTGCAATGCTTTGACGCTACACTTTACATCCAAATGAATGAGAAAAAACCCACATGGGTGTGTCCAGTCTGTGACAAGAAGGCCCCATATGAACACCTCATCATTGACGGGTCAGTGTCCCACTACTAAATTACTATGCTAATCTGTGGCCTTTAAAAAAGATAAAAATGTAATACGAGTTCTGTTGCATAATCTATCTAAGCTAAAGCTCAGCAATAATTACTGGACATACTTTTTAAAAAATATTGCCAGGTCTTTTGTCTGTATTTATTTGTGTATATAATAGAAGGATTTTTAAAGATTTGTAAGTCATTTAATTGCCATACTTAAGATTGTCCTGGCTTCTGGAACTGTTAAATAAATATTCCATTAAATAGGAGTGCTGCTGAGTTATGGAGGAATTTGAGTGTTTTATTGTGTGCAGGTTGTTCATGGAGATCTTAAACAGCTGTGTAGACTGTGATGAAATCCAGTTTAAGGAAGATGGTAGCTGGGCTCCTATGATATCAAAAAAACTGGTGCAGGAGGTGTCTGCTTCCTCCAACGGCTTAGAGGGTACGCAATGCTAACACACTCTAGAAGATACAAACACTATCGCTTCTGATTAATGACTCTATCCCTGAGTCAATATGACCACACTTTTTCTTTATTGCTTAACTCATTTATATGAAGATATCTGTACATGTTTATTATAACTTATATTCTTGAAGTACTATAGGTTTTAAATTAACCAACAGCAGTCTAGGTCAGTATGCTGAGAGAAATATTACCAAACCCAATGAGATGGAGTTCAAAGTGAGCAGCACTGAAGGATACATATGTACAAGTAAAGAAATTGTGGCCATCCCTACTATAATAAAATTTTGTTTTGCTCTGTTTTTTGCACAGGTTCGTGTCGACCAGTGCCATCTGAGCACAGAAATAGTTCATCCCACATCAGTAGCAACAATAAAAAAGTGGAGGTGATTGACCTTACTCTGGACAGCTCCTCAGATGATGATAATGACGAAGAGCCTCCTCCTAAACGAGCCTGTCCATCTCTTTCTCCAACATCACCACCAGTCACTAAAGGGTTAGACTTTGTCACAGTAAACAAACTGTTAAAATGATGAGACTTGGTGACGGGGATGTAACCTGTGTGAAACTTTTATTTTGTCACCAGATCATGCTTCTACTCATTGACTCATTTAAATAGCTATGAAGTGGTTAAGTCTGCATTTCTCTTTTAATCAGGTATACATTTTTTTTTTCCACCAGGGTATTGAATCTTCATCATCAGGCTTCGCCAGTGTCGCGCGCTCCGAGCATGCCACCAGTGGAAACAAACTACATTCCCCCGCCGCCTCCTCTCATTCAGGACTACCGCCACTATTATCACACGCCCAGCGACCTGTCAGGTACAAGGCCAAATGCATGGGTGCATGGGGCTTATGGATTGTTTGTGTTTCCAGTTTAATGAAACTGCAATAAACCCTGCTTGGTGGTGTTCCACGTTGCTCTGTCTTATTTTGTAGAATCTTTACTCCTTAAAAGGCAGTGGTCAAGTAGCTTTTCAGACTTCTGCATGAACTCTTTTGGTCTTTGTTATATTTATCCTATTGTTTATATTATTATTTTTTTGTTCCACAGATCTGAATTTCTTTTCATTTTTACCAGGGGAAAATCCGGTAAGCTCTTAGTCTGACTTGTGCTCTAAAGCTTAGCTGTAAGGGACTTACTCTTGCATGCCAATTAATGAAGATAATTTTTGTGTTTGCATGCTTCATCCATGAATCTAAGGTGTACTGTATGGGGCTTTATTTTTTGTTTCTGTCAGATGTAGGAAACAATACAGAACATGGCACACTGTTATATGAAAATAATCAGGTGGTGGTGTAATATTGCCCTGAAGTTAATTTCTAATAACCACGGTTACCAATGTGTTCTATTCCCCTTAAACCACAGCAGATAACTTTTTTTTTTTTAATGAATGTAATGAGAGAGATAAGAGTGTATGTAAAACTTCAAAAAAGTCCTTAGACTGGAAAACTTTTGTGTTGGAAAATTGCTGATGCTGAAGACTGTTAAATGTGAACTGCTATGAACTGCAGTGTGTTATTTTGTAAAATAGTGTTGTTCTAGAAAGTTCTAAAAAGGATAATATCTTAAAATCAGTACTGCCCTGTATCTAACACCCCTCTTTTTTTGTTTTTTCACCACCAGCATTATAACATGGTAATGGCAGCAGCAGCTGCAGCATCTGCCTCTGCATCAGCGTCCGAAGATCATGAACTCCTCCGCTTCTTGCCCTATAACTCCTCACAGCTGTACCTGGAGCAAGCAGGCACTGTACCAAGCAGTTCACTGGTACCACCCAACGGCAGTGCGGGCAGCAGTAGCAGCCTGCGGGACAGTCATGGACACAGCAGTGTGTCACGCTCACGGTCAGACACTGCCGCCTCAGTCATATACGGCTCTATCCCAGACGTCATCTCACTCGACTGAGCATATTGGCACAGCAATCCAAAGCCTCTCAGCACCACCCATGGGAGATAAAAAGCCTGGTGCGCTTCAGGAGGATTTAGAGATAAATAAGGCAGAAGGCAAAGAGGGTGGGGGGAAAAAAGAGGACAAATACCTTTGTAAAAAAAGAGGAAGAAGAAAAAGAAAACGCTGTACAGAGAAGAAATATCTATTTTCAGTTTTACTTTTGTATATAAACTATAGGACGCTGCCTGCCCAGTGAGTGACTTCAGTTCATATTTTTTGTGTGAATACTGAAGGTGTTTTTTCACTTCTCCATGTGCTGTCCCTTGACTTAAACTTATTCTGTATCTTTTATACTATTTTTGCTATTTTATTTCACCTCAAACACTTATTTGAGTCCCAGTCAATTTCACTTGTTTTGAGGGGTCAGTATGTTATTTAATGACACTTTGTTGTGCAGGTAATTTATGATGCTTTTAAGTTATGTAGTTTGTATGCTGTATAAAAGCATTTCCAGATGCCATTACAGGATCTAGCCATGAGGCACGCTCAGAACGGCAGACATCTCTTATTCCTGCTTTGCATTTACCTCCATCTAGCTTTCAATAAACTATGTGAAAGAGTTTTTTTTTTTTTTTCAGATATTTATGCAGAGCTCATGTTGCACACATCTCCCAACTCATGAACTCATGCTTATTCTTATGCTAATTATTTGAGGCTAAGTATTTTTGCTTTTGAGCAATTTATTACCTGGGGAGAATTGTAATTGAAGGTTTGGTACTACAGTGTGATAAATTTATGAAGTGACTCAGTTAACCTAAGAAGTATATTTAGACGTCATGTAGCTGCAGAACATTGTTCATGGTGTGCCATCGAGCTTGTGTTTAAATTACAAATTTTCTGTTAAAGCGGAAGATTAAGTTTTAATGGTCTGTTCACATTCGATTAAATTAGATCTTAATCTAAATCATCATGAGCCAGACACTGGGAAACAAAAACGTTGCTAAAGATTCTATTGATTGGAATGAAAATAAAAGAAAAAAAGCTGTGTTACAGTGGTCTGAGTTTAAGAGCAATGAGACAGGTACCAGGAAGTGGTTAAAACAGCGCATTCTGTACCTGCTGTTTCCTGTATTAAAAGCTGTGTCATGTGCTACTCTTCTACAACGTCAAGTTTTCAGGACTGTGATGATCATCTCTTTGAAGGGATAGATTGACATTTTGACAATTAATATATTTTGTTACTTATAGTGATGAAATCTGTATCATCAATATATCTATATATACTTTGACGATCGGGTCATAATAGCTTGAGAGGAAATTTACAGATATTTTTTTTAGCCAATAGAAAAACACTGATCTTTATTGATAGTTGGATGTATGGTCTACATGTACATACATAAGAACTTGATCTTTGGACCTATTTTCAACCAAATCAACTTTTTCAAAGTGTGGTGCACACTTTAAAAAAAAAATTTTTTATTATTGGCTTGGCATTTTCTTTTTTAGACCGTTGTTGTAAAAGTGTTGTGCCTTGTTATATGGCTGGTCCTATAGATCTTCCTTTGGCATGCAGAAACCTAAAAATACGTTTCTGCTTACTGGCATTCACCTTTTTTCTTCATGTAGAAACAAGGTTTTAATGGCCAGAATGCTTAACTATCATTTTAAGTGACCTTTGAGTTTTATTTAAATGTTTGTTTTTTTCCTGGTGAGATCACAGCCACATCATCTTTACCACCCTCTCTCCTCACTCTTGTTTAAAAAAAAAAAACAAAAAAAACTGAATTTATTTATTTTTAATCTATATATATTTTAGTATTTGTTTGACAATTATCTTTACTGTTATCGTACATTTATTTCAACATTAATTATTTAAAAAGCCCTTGTCACATGCTTTGCATTGTAGCAAGCATCTTATTTGTCCTTGTGTTCATTGTTCTGTTGTATTAATTTATGTCTTTTCTGTTTATTAATTCTGTCTCCAGAATTTATATGGTGTTGTCAGATTTGACTATTTCACTGCAATTAAACACTTAAACAATGAAAGCCAGCTGAGTGTGGGCAAACTCTGGCTCAATTGTTAAAACCCCTTAAGAAATGATTTATGAGGCTTACCGTATGATTTGTTTAGCCACTGACTCATTATGCACAGCCACTACTACCTGTATAAATGTAGACTTTTATCAGAGTGTAGACATTGATTGTAGACACCATCTACTGTTTCATACAGGCCAACATTTATACATGTAGTACGTCCTAATTATACTCATTAAATAAACAAATGAGGGACCATGACGATCTTGTTTTTCACAAGAGAAGGTCTGCACTGGAAACTTAATTTTGATGAGGAATTAGATTACACTGAACTTAAGCCATGAAAATGAAGTAGTCCGTATCTAGATTCAGGTAGAAGCACTGTTTTGTTTTGCTTTTTGTTTTCCTAAAGATCTGGCACACGGTGCCGTGCTCGACTGACATTTCAACCATTTCCAGGTTTCCAGACAGAATCCTACCACTAGAAAAGCAACGTAGCCCATTTTAGCTGTTCTGGTAAGACTGGTGTGCATGAGATCTCTCTGCCTTAAATTCTTGTATTATTTTTATCATGAAAGAAATCATTATGTATATCAAGCCACTATCAGTTTGTACAAAACATCAAATTATTTATTTGATTTTGGATACATTGTTTACCTAATGAATGGTAATTGTTTATGTAGAGAGTGGTTTAGCTGTAATAAAACACATGCAAACTATTTGCTATATATTTGTCTTTTTATTGTCCATATTTTTTGCTCTTACTGTTTACGTAGCTCTGTTTATGGATCCACATTCGGGAAAGGGCAGTTTCTGGTTTATTGCCCTCAATAAATAAAAGCACAAACCACTAAAGAAATGTGTACCACCCATTAAAGTAATGGACTTCATCCAAACCACACAACGGAAATCAGCACAGCAGGGGAATCCATCAGGATTGAGGAGGTCGTTTTAGTTCCTCCAGGCCAGTAAGTACAAATAGGCAACCAATTGTATATACACTCTGATTCTTATATAAACTCCACTGTAGAATTATTGGCACTTTTTGTTAAAGAAGGGATAAAATGTAATTGAAGTGTTTAGGAACTTATCCATGACTTCTTACTCTGATATAAATGTGAGTAGACAGCCGCATTCATTTATGAATTTAGTCAATCATCACCATTGGAAGGATGAAAGAAAGCACAATTTCAATGAGACCTTTATAAATCAAACAACAGCAATAAACTAATAATGGGTATGGGGGAAAATGTATCCACTATTAGAGCATCTGGACCTTTATAACAACCAGAACTGTAATGAAGTTCATGTAAGAGTACACAACTTTTCCCTCATGCACAGTCAAGAGGATGATTAGTATGGCAAAACATTTTTTCTAGCAACAAATAATTATACTGAGTGCAGAAAAGAACCTTCTCTCCAGTGGTAAGTATGGTTGAGGATCTTGGTTAATATGGAGCTCTTTTTCCTACAACGGCCTGGGTGATCACGTTAGGATAAACGCCATAATTATAACCTCCGTGTACTACCAGGAGATTTAAATCAAAAAGTCTCTCTGCTACTCCCAAGATGTTGCAGTTGGCTTGTGGTAGGATCATCCAAAATAATCTTTCAGAACATGCATCCCACCTTATACAAATGATTAGATGACCAAAGAATATAGATTTTGGCATGGCCATTCCGGTCATACTGAAAACCTGTAAGGTGGCCTAAAGTGGGAAAATCTGTTTATTATGGTTTAGATGTACAGTTATGCCCAAAAATAATTGGACAGGGACACAATTGTCATGATTTGGGCTCTGCATGCCACCACATTGGATTTAAAATGAAACTACAACAGAATTGAAGTGCAGACTTTAAGGTTTAATTCAAAGGGTTGAACAAAAATATACAATTAAACATGTAGGAATTATAGCTATTTTTATACACACTCCTCATTTCAGGGGCTCAAAAGTAATTGGACAAATAAACATAACCCTAAGTAAAATGTTACTTTTCAAAATTTGGTTAAGAATCCTTTGCAGGCAATGACTGCCTGAAGTCTGGAACCCATGGACATCACCAAACACTAGGTTTCCTCCTTTGTGATGCTTTGCCAGACCTTTATTGCAACTCTCTTCAGTTGTTGCTTGTTTGTGGGTCTTTCTGCCTTAAGTCTTGACTTGAGCAAGTAAAATGCATGCTCGATTGGATTGAGATCTGGTGATTGACAAGGCCATTGCAGAATATTCCACTTCTTTGCTTTAAAAAAACGCCTGGGTTGCTTTTGCAGTATGTTTTGGATCATTGTCCATCTGTGAAAACGCCATCCAATCAACTTTTCTGCATTTGGCTGAATCTGAGCAGAAAGTATATCCCTATACACTTCAGAATTCATCCGACTGCTTCTGTCTTTTGTCACATTAATAAACACAAGTGACCCAGTGCCATTGGAAGCCATGCATGCCCATGCCATCACTCTGCCTCCACCATGTTTTACAGAAGAAGGTGCTTTGGATCATGAGCTGTTCCAAGTCTTCTCCAAACTTTCTTCTTCCCATCATTCTGGTACAGGTTGATCTTAGTCTCATCTGTCCAAAGAATGCTGTTCCAGAACTGGGCTGGCTTCTTCAGGTGTTTCTTGGCAAACTCAATTCTGGCCTTTCTATTTTTGAGGCCGATTAATGGTTTGCACCTTGTGGTGAATCCTTTTGTATTTACTCTCATGAAGTCTCCTCTTTAGGGTAGACTCAGATACAGATACACCTACTTCCTGGAGAGTGTTCTTCACTTAAGTGGATGTTATGAAGGGGTCTTTCTTCACCATGGAAAGGATTCTGCGATCATCCACCACTGTTGTCTTCCGTGGACGTCCAGACCTTTTTTTGAGTTACCCAGCTCAACAGTGCACTCTATTTTTCTCAAAATGTACCAAACTGTTGATTTGGCCACTCCTAACATTTCTGCTATCTCTCTGATGGATTTTTTTTTTCAGCCTCAGGATAGTCTGTTTCACCTCCTTTGAGAGCTCCTTTGACCACATGTTGTGTGTTCACAGCAACAGCTTCCAAATGCAAACACTACGACTGGAATCAACTCCAGACCTTTTAACTGCTTAATTGATGACAGGTTAACGAGGGAAGTGCCCATGCAGCCTTGTTTTTTTTTTTGTTTGTTTCAGCCTTCTGAGTCAATTGTCCAATTACTTTTGGTCCCTTGAAAAAGAGGCGGCTATGCCTTTAAGAGCTGTAATTCCTACACCTTTGCTCCGAATTAGGATGTGAATACTCTCAATTTACAGCTGAGAGTCTGCGCTTTAAGCCCATATTGATTATATTATTGTATCCTGAATATGTTTTCGTAAACAGCTAAAATAACAAAACTTGTCACTTTTAAAAGGCATTTTCATATATTTTTTATTTTGCAACATTGGAAAAGCTCTTTATTCTTCTTCTTCTTTGTCTTTCGGCTGTTCCCTTTCAGGGGTCGCCACAGCGAATCATTTGCCTCCATCTAACCCTATCCTCTGCATCCTCTTCTCTCACACCAACTAACTTCATGTCCTCTCTCACTGCATCCATAAATCTCCTCTTTGGTCTTCCTCTAGACCTCCTGCCTGGCAGTTCCAACCTCAGCATCCTTCTACCGATATATTCACCATCTCTCCTCTGAACATGTCCAAACCACCTCAATCTGGCCTCTCTGACTTTATCTCCAAAACATCTAACGTGGGTTGTCCCTCTGATAAACTCATTCTTAATCCTATCCATCCTTGTCA
This sequence comes from Clarias gariepinus, assembly GCF_024256425.1. Classification (NCBI taxonomy): domain Eukaryota; kingdom Metazoa; phylum Chordata; class Actinopteri; order Siluriformes; family Clariidae; genus Clarias; species Clarias gariepinus. The sequence continues at coordinate 19,485,174 of NC_071106.1, forward strand.
CTCCCAAAGAGAACCTCAACATCTTTAGCTCTGCTACCTCCAACTCTGCCTCCTGTCTTTTTTTCAGCGCCACTGTCTCTAAGCCGTAGAGCATCGCTGGTCTCACCACTGTCCTGTACACCTTTCCTTTCATTCTCGCTGATACTCTTTTATCGCACAACACACCTGACACTTTTCTCCACCCATTCCAACCTGCCTGTACCCGCCTCTTCACCTCCTTTCCACACTCCCCGTTGCTCTGGACCGTTGACCCCAAGTACTTAAAATCCTGGAAAAGCTCTTTATTAATTAAACTAAATTGAATTAAAGTGGAGGGATCAAAGGAGAAATGGTATGATGGCTTAATGGTTAGCACTGTCGCCTTGCATCTCCAGGGTCCGGGTTTAATTCCTGCCTCTGTGTAAGGGAGTTTGCATGTTCTCCCTGTGCTTAGTGGGTTTCCTCTGGGTACTCCGGTTTCGTCCCACAGTCTAACGACATGCAGAGTAGGCTAACTGCCATTTCCAAATTCCCCAGTAGTGTGTGAATGAGTGTGTGTGTGTGCGCGCCCTGAGATGGATTGGCACCCTGTTCAGGGTGTACCCCGCCTCGTGCTCTAAGCTCGACATTGAATGACTGAGTGAGGTCAGAGGAGAAGGACAGGGGACCTTGAAGGTTTAGACATTAAACACATTTAGACATTATCCACACTAACAGCCTGTGGGTCGCAGCAGTGTACAAAGTAGAAATTCACATTTTGTTTCTTTTAATTAATATCTTTTTTTTTTTACCTCATCCATCCACATGACATACAGTTTCACTGTCAAAATTAGAAAGTTACAGATGTACACGTATTTTAATATCACACACTTTTTTTTTTATATGGTTCATTAGCTTGACAGCGTTAGGATCGCTCCCCACTCGTCAACGCTCTCTCAGACCTTCAGTCTCGGTTATTCTGTTGGGCGCCATCTAGTGGTTTTCTGTGACAGCCGCAGCGCCAACATATCAACTTAAAAAGCTAAATAAAATACAAATTATCTTAAATATGACAAATTACAATTGCGATCAAAGTACACTAATTAGACGAAAGATACACAAAGTAAATGAAGACGTTAGGTTTTATTTCATTTTATTCACATTTTATGTTTTCAAATATAGCATAATATTTAATTGAATGCGTATTTCACGAAGTATAAATATGTATCCGAAACTACACCCTGTTCGTTATGTAAAAATCATAATTGAAAGCACATTGGTGAAAAAAAAATACAGGGCGGTTAAAATTGATTTAATCCCCCCTCCCCCCTCTACATTGAGCTCGTTACCGCCACCTGCTGGACTCGATGCTTTATGTTTTGCTTGCGTTACATATACAGACATTGTCAGAGTCCATTAAATTTAACATGCTTTATATAGTAAGATAAACACAACAACTGGGAAATGCATGTATTTGCATGCAATGTTTATGAAGGTAGTGCATCCTTGCTTTGGCCTTAACTTATTTCTGCAAGGGCTGCTTTATTTTATTTCCTAGAAAACGAGTAGAACGGGTTCTTTCTCGAAAGCAAACCGCGGTTGAGACAAACAAGGCTCCTAGTAGCGTCTTGCACGTAAGACGTTATTCTGAATACTGGTGGGAAAACGCTCCAGAGACAACGCGTTTTGGGTGAAGTCACGTGACGCGGCGCCAAATTAATGCGTCAGGAGAGGAGACGTAGCGCGGGCGCCTTCACCGTATCTGAACAGAATCGGAGCTGGCGATGCCTGGATCTGATTTTCCAGCTATTTGTAGTGCTTAAGCTGTGAATGGCGCCTAAACAGGACCCTAAACCTAAATTTCAAGAAGGTAAGAGGTTTTAAATGTCGGGAGGTAGTGAGCTGGTGAGAGCGCGCGGCTGCAGCGAGCACAATGGCGCGCGCACGAGCGAGTCTGCTGCAGTACACAAAGCCGGAGATTAAATTGAGACAGAGTTGGAGAAGCACACATACCCCTGGATCACGGAGTGTGTGTGTGTGTGTGCGCGCGCGCTATGGCAGTTACGGTCTTGCAAATGATAACAAAATAGCACGAAGCTGCTTTCATTAGGATACGTTTAGCTAGCGAGCTAGCTAGCTCACGAACGTCGTGGAAACCGATGGCTAGTTAGCTCTGTGCTTAACTGGGAGCTAGCCATGTTAACGTAGCGTTACCATTAGCACCAGTGACACATCACTTGGGTAGCTGCGTTATTGTTGCTTCTTGGATATATTTATTTGCCACTTCGTGTTTATTTCGCTGTTTTGAGTCATTCTCCTGCTCGACGTTCTTGCGCATGCGCATTTCCACAAATTCGTGCTTCACTCAAATGCTTGAGGAAGTTTCTGATCGACAGGCAAATGCTGTCTCTTGTCTTAATTCGTTGAACTTTTTTAAAATTACCATCTGCACCTCATCACGGATCGTTTTAGCTAACTGTCACAAGAAGTTAGAGCTTTCTCACATGTTTAGTTACACCGTGAACACATTGAAGCTTCCTCCTATTTTTCAGAACTGTGAATGAATCTGTAATAACCACATTTTTTCCAGCAAGAGTCAGGACTGCCGTGGTCTGGCATTAACCCAATGTCTGGACTTTTTACATCACAATCCTTACTGTTACTGTAAATGTCTGATGGCAGAACATAACGTTTCTACTTCGTTTTTCTCTGTATAATTTCCCTCATGTCGAAGCAGGTTTCAGGTCAATTCTAGACTGTTGGTTTCACACACACAACCTAGTGAAGTTTCTTTTATATAAAATTCCATCATGATGCATGCTTACAGAAATATGTCACTCTTTCTTCGTTTTAGGTGAACGAGTGCTGTGTTTTCATGGGCCGCTGCTATACGAAGCTAAGGTAACTTTATCAGGATATATATATTTTTTATAAAATATAAATTCATCCCTGTGAGTTTGTTTCTTTAAATATAAAAGTATGTTCTGACTCTTGCAGTTCATTCACCTCACAACCGTGTTTTTCTTTGCAGTGTGTAAAAATCAGTATTAAGGACAAGCAAGTCAAATACTTCATTCATTATAGTGGATGGAATAAAAAGTAAGTTTCACATATGCTGTTATGTATTTGAAACAGATTAAATGACCTAATCACCAGTGACTGCTATGTATTTCATGTTTTATTAATGCTACCAACCTTTATTTTAAGCTGGGACGAATGGGTTCCTGAAAGCCGTGTACTCAAATATGTGGACAGCAATCTGCAGAAACAGAAAGAGCTTCAAAAGGCAAATCAGTAAGTTCTCTGTGAAGTCGTTTTCACATTAGGGCCCCGGGGTTAATTTCTGAGGACACTTGACCCCAAAGATTTTTTTCAAGGCTGCTTAAAGATGTGTTCAGCATAGCACGCTCGGGCACAGATTAAATCAGAAATAAAAGCCAATTGTACTTCTGAGCACAGAAGTTGATCAGTCTTCCATCAAATATCCACCTGACCTCTTATCCTCTGACCTATACAGCCATAGCTGACAAAGTAGAAAGGCACGTGAGAGCATTGATCTTATCATTATAGTTATTGATATTTCATAAAAATGTGTATGTCTCATAATAAATAGGCATAATGCAAAAGTTCCTTGCGCAGAACTTCCTCATTCTCTTCTTCTCTTCAGTTATTTTGGTTCACAAATGAGGTAGGTGCATACTGCCACCTGCTGTATCAGAGATTGTAAATACACAAGTGTGTCCAAGAGAGGAGAGAAATAACAATGTGAACGCTGGCCAGCTGAGGAGATAGGAGGGGGAAGCAATCAAAGCAATCATGCCTAATTTGAAAACACCCTTAGACTTATGTGTACCATTTTATGTTTAACCTTGTATATCTTAAAATGTCTATCTTATGTCTCCTCATTTATAATGATTCAAAATTTTCTTACATTGATTTCTTCATGTAATATTTAGAGCATTTGTAAACTGTAAAACCAAAATAATGCTCATTTGTTAAAACATGTGTCTGCTTTCTAGAGACCATTATGTTGAGGGAAGGATGAGGGGAGTTGCACCGAATAAGAAGATAGCTGCTGTGCAGCAAAAAAATGTTGATGTGTGAGTTGATTTTTTTTTTTTCTTCTTTTCTTTGCCCAATCTTTCTACTGAACATTTAGGCACTATTCAAAAAAAGTTTTCTAAAAACGTTTTTATTTATTTTCAGGAAAACAAAAAAGAACAAACAAAAGAGTAAGTTTCAAATTTCGACCACCATATTAGTTTCATTTGCTGTTCTACTATTTGCATCAAAAATCAAAAAAGTAGAGAGTTCACTGAATTTTGTTTTTTTTTCCTCCAGCACCAGGAGCTGGTGAAGGGACCAGCACTGGAGAACTTCCTCACCCTCCACGCAAGAAGAGGGCACGTGTTGACCCAACTGTGGAGAGTGTATGTTAATTCCTATTTTGTCTCCTGGGTCACACATACAGTACCAGTTAAAAATTTTGAGACAAGTTTGGATTTATTTTCTGTCTTCTAGAACCATACTGGATTTTTGAAAAGTTTGAACTAAAACATAATGGCATTTGGATAATTAAGTGACAACAACAACAGGCAGTTAGTCAGTCAAATTTATTGTCAATTCTGCTACATGTACAGTGCATACATATAGAGAACGAAATTACGTTTCTCTCTTCCTCGTTACAAATAACACTGAAATAAAAACCTTAAAAACATTAAATAACACAAACTTAGAAAAACAACAGAGGTGAGGTAATTGAGTAACTGTTCTGCAAAAAGGGACAGTTAACAACACAGAAGGCTGATATGGAGAAAAACGGAACAGTGCAATAAGAATAGTGCAAGTGTGCTTATTTTAGTTGATTAAAGTGACAATAAAGAGCAATATAAAGCAGTATAACAAAATGGGGTACAAATATAGTATGAACAAAATAAGTACTTTTTTTTCAAGTTATTTCCTGGGTTGAGGTAGTGAAAGTACCAATGGAGCATAAAGTGACAGGTGCAAGTGTGTGATTGAGTGTATGTGTGTCTGTTTTTCTGTGTGTGTGTGTGTGTCTGAGTGTGAAATGAAAGAGTCAGAGTATAACAGTGGGAGAGGCAAAACCCATCAAGTGCCACGAGGAAACAAGCTCTCAGGAAGACCTTCCCAAGAAAGCAAGACAAAAAACTTATCTATGCTGCAGAGAAGTTAATTTTTAGAGTTACCAGTCTCAAACATTTTTATTAGTGTTATGAAGGTTTTACAGAGCATAAATAGCAGACATCTCTCAATATCAACTGTTCAAAGGAGATTATTATATATTTTGGGTACTTTCAACATTGTTTAAAAGTGTGGAAAAAAAATCAGGAAGGATGGAATTAGCAGGTGTGTCTTAACCTTTGACGGGTAGTGTACATGTACAGTCATGGGGAAATTCTGTTTATTTTATCAGGGGCTAAACAATGACTAAATGGTTCTCTCCAACTTCTGTATACAAATAACCTTGGGTAACAACGAACATATTTTAGTATGTAGTCGAAAAAGTAATACAGCATTTAGAAACCTTTCTACTTCCACAATCATTATAAAAAAAATTAGCAAGCAGGTGTTACTACTAAAATCTACAAGATTAGATAATCATCATGAAGTCTGACTACCTCAATAAAACAGAACCTTAGGCAGTTCGGTTTTCCGAAGCACTCTGGAGTTTGTCTATATCATACCAAGAGAAAAGTAAATGAGCCATGAACTTGGAGAACTAATTGTTTTTGCTCATCAATCTGTGCCGTGTTTTAAGGGCATCGCCACACCATTTTACAATCAGAAGGATTGTTTATAAACAGAGCTTTTAAGTCAAGCCAGCTGCTAATCTTCTCAGGAATATAGCCTCCTGGTTAATTAAATCCAAGGTCGGACTGTTTAAAACTTGGATATCTAAGAGAAAACCACAGAGCTACATCACCTACAGGCTTTTGTAAAGACATTAAAGGCTTATTTTCATCAAAGAAAAGCACCGTAAAGCCAAAAGTATAAAGGGATTTCAGGAAAGAGTGGCTAGGTAAAAGCCCCTTAAAAAAAGGCAGCATGACTTAGGTTGCATCCGAACAAACTACAAATTTCCTAAATAATAGTCTTTGGACTGACAAGCCCAGGGTGGAGAAATCTGGTCATCATGTACAGTACCATGTTTAATGAAAACCAAACATCATAAATCACTTCAGTCACCTTATACCGACTTGTGAACATGATGGTGCAGGGGTAATGATTCGAGCTCACATAGACATATGCAGACATAGAATCTGGGAGACTTGCAGGCATTAAGACTATGATGAATTTTACTTTATATCAGAATATTCTTGAGCCAAATGTCAGATTATCAGTCCAGCAGCTTACACTGCTCCGAAGTCAGGCCATGCAACAAGACAGTAATGCCAAGCACACCAGAAACAGAACTTCTCCAAAACAATGTGAGAGACTAATAAACTGTTGGAGAAAATATCTACATGATGCTAAAAGAAAGTTCTACATGCTACTGAATTATAGGGTGTACAGCACTTATAGTATGTTGGTAAGTCGTGTTTGGTGTCTAAGACTCCTAAAGTAAGACTCTTGGCTATCGGTTTTGCACCAAACTGCCGGCTGCAATCATTACACTCAGGCCGCGAATCAAGCTGTCCAGCAACATTAAATTTACTTCAGTATGTAGTTTGGTTTCACCTTAAGCGTCAGGTCAGCTATGTGCTGGATTTGTATTATTATTTTTAGATTTATAAAGGTTAGCTTTTGAATTGTGCAGTTAGAGTTTAAATTAAACAAAATCCTTATTATATTAAAATAAACTGTTTAAAATCAGACTTCCGTGCTCTTTTAATATAATGTTTGATGTTTGATGTACTTTGCATGATGATGATAAACACTTCCACTTGTTAGCTAATTTAGCCTGGTCGTTTCTGTATAAAACAACTGAAGTTTTTTTTTTTTTTTTTTTTTGAGTTTTCATGATTTTAAACATGATTTTTAATTGCTTTTTAAATACAAATTACACTATACACTACTTTTGATATAATTAAGAGAAAGTAATTTTTTTTTATTCAGTGGTTTTAAATTTGCATGAGGTAAACCTTTTCATTTATGGAAACTACTGTTGTGTAGGAGGAGACCTTTATCAATCGTGTGGAAGTCAAGGTAAAGATTCCTGAAGAGTTAAAGCCATGGCTGGTCGACGACTGGGACCTGATCACTAGACAGAAGCAGGTGATGCTTAAAAAGCTAATATTTTACCTAATGCTTAGTCTTGCATCTTGGTTTAGGGACTTAATATACGTCATAATATAATTTAAATTTGATACGTTTGGTGAGTCCAGAGATTATATGAATTGTATGTTAAAGTGAATGTAAGAAGATGTAACTGGGAAACGTAGTGTGACTGTGTGTGGCATTTTTATTTTTGTAGCTGTTCCACCTGCCTGGAAAGAAGAATGTAGACATGATCCTGGAGGACTATGCAAATTACAAGAAATCAAGAGGAACCTCTGATAACAAGTATGCACAGTTAATAAGGATATACATGGAGTTAGGTAGTTAATGGAAGCCACATTGATATGCTTTTCAATAAGAAGGAGCTGGCCTTTGTCTTCAGCAAAACTTTCATTCTTCATTCAATTCATGTTCCTCTTGATGAAATGAATATTGTTTGCAAGGGTGAGCACTTTTTTTTACACAGGCTGTGACAGGCAGTGTAAACTGCTTAGCCAAAAAAAGGTATCACTCAAGTTTTGTTTGGCTGACTTTAGCTTAGATTTCAGCATGCAGTGTTGTGACTAATACATTAATAATAGTGTTGAAGAAAAAAAATCCTTCTACAGTTTTAGTCATGGAATTTACTAGTTTCATGAGGGGAAATACTAGTCCCCAAGTCGTTCAGTACATTCAGGTCATCAGCTGACTTCATTTTATTGTCACATAACAATGCTGACCCAACTGAAACAATTCCTGGTCATAAAACTGCCTTCGGAGCCTTGTACAGTGCATAATGGGGACATCGTTTCATGCGCTTCCCTTCTTAACCTGACACACCCATTCCTCTGGACTAGAGGAAGTCTGGACTCATCAAACCACATGACCTTTTCCCACTGCTTCACAGTTTATTGCTTTTTCTGCTCCCTAGCAAGTTTAAGCTTTTTTTAAAAAATTTTTTTATCTAATAGACAAGTGGTTTTCCTATGACCACACAGTTGTTTAGTCCAAGTTCTGTGCATTTTGGTCATTAATTGTGCATATGTAAATGCCCTTTTCTTCAATATTTAATATACCAGTGATTATCTGTTGCCAGTGTTTTTATAATTCATCTTCACTGAATAATTCATGATGTGTTCCAACCGGGTTGCTTCTGCAAAGTTGACAGTTTGGTGCTATCCTTCCATGATTTAATAACATGTTGGACAAATCTAAAACTAATTCCAGTAATTTTATTGTTTTCCTTTTCTTGCTTGATGCGTGCCAACAAATTGACTTTTTAGGAATAGGGACTTTTTTTGGCCAGACAGTAGTGTATTTTCCTTGCAAAATGGAAAACTGGCCTCATACACAAAATGGACAGAAGGGCAAGTTTTTGTATTTTACATCTTTCCTACAAGGCCCTGATCTGATCCAACTTAATCTAATAAGATAATCTTATTAATTATCAGAATTTGAATTAAATAAATTTTTTTACTGTGATTGTTTTTATTTAGGGAATACGCTGTGAATGAAGTGGTTGCTGGCATCCGCGAGTACTTCAACGTTATGTTAGGCACACAGCTCCTTTACAAGTTTGAGAGGCCACAGTATGCAGAGATCTTGGCTAACCATCCAGACACGTCAATGTCACAGATTTATGGCGCACCACACCTACTGAGGCTTTTTGGTATGCACTGTTTGCTAAACTTTTCATTGTGATCATACTTTGTGGAATATTTTCACTCTTTACATTTAATTCTAGTCATTTCTTTTTTTCTCAGCTTTAATGAGATTTTTTGTTCATTTAGTCAGTTTCTATTTAAACTTAAAAAATGTCTTGTGCAACACTTTATACGTATCTGTTAAAAACGTAGAGTTTATATATATATTAGTCACATGATTTGTGTTGTGACAAAAAGCTGCAAACAAAAGTAGTCCAAAACATTTTGAACCCCCAAGCAGAAGTAAGGTGATGGGTAAAGCAGTGTTTGCATTATAGTCGCATGCCTTTCATAACTTCGTCCCTTATGTTTGACAGTGAGGATTGGGGCCATGCTGGCATACACACCTCTGGATGAGAAAAGCCTAGCTCTGCTGCTCAGCTACTTGCAAGATTTCTTGAAGTAAGTGTGCCTTAATACTACTGAAGCTTTTAAGCTGTCCAGCTTACAAGTGGTGCTTGCAGTGTGTTGTATTGACTAAGAATTTGATTAACTATCAGTACAGAGATGAATGGGACTCCAGGACAGTGTAATTGAATATTGAGTTAGAGGGCGGTTGAAGGATACATCACTTTGAATGCACTGTTGCTTTAATTGTAAGAAGGCTTCTGGCTAAAATATTGAGTTGGAAAGAGATGCCCACTGGTGCTGTTAGAGAAGGTTATTTATAACTATTGGATCTGTACTAGCCTCCAGAGTCACAGTGAGGATGTGGCCAGAGTGTTACACAGAGCAAACAAGATGCTGATGAATCTGGGTGAAATTGTTACGTGGAGATTTTGTATAGAAAACCTAAAAAAAAAAAAAAAAACTAAAGCCAGATGAGGGTTTAGGAAATATTTGCATTTTACTATATGAGCACATCTTATTACAAAAACTAATATATGAAAAAATAAGAATACTTTGTTTGTACATATTTAAAAATAGATCATACATTAAGGACTTGACTAGCCAGAAATGTAAACTTATTCTTTGATGCTTTGTGAAGTTTTGCAGATACTGACATACATGCCTTTAGGTCAGTGAACATGCATTACAATATCTCCTAAAATGCTTTTCTAGAAAAATAATCACTGACTGGATGGTTTTCCCATAAAGGCAGTTTTTGAAATGATGAATCTGCTTATTTTCCGGTGTTAACAAATTTTATTTATTATATAAATGAATTTTTATGTTTAATGTTGTGGATTGTCCTGTTACCAGTTAGAAGGTTTATGACTTGTAGCACCTCGTTTATGCCTCCACCACCAGGTGGCATAAGATTAAGATTTTGTGATGGCTCTCCATCTGTCTGCACTAACACAATACCTCAATCAGTACTAAAGAGAAGATAACAAATAGTTTTTCTTTCCATCGTTAAAGGTCACATATTTTGTAATTGTTTTATTATTATTGTTATTAATTTGGTCATTCATAAGTCTCCTGTGTTTGACAAACACAAAACGAGAAAAGACTCTTATATTCTTTATCCACCTGCTTAAACATGCCAGCCACACCCCTCATGACATCATAAACAGTCCCCTAGACTCTCCTCCATCTATTTGGTATCACCCAGGAGTAACTCAACGAGCTCTTTCACTGATCGCCATGGTGCTTTCTTTACTACAGTCGACTCTGCCAATAGCAAATTAAGATATTTGAGTAACAAGACATTTCAGTAGGGATCATCAGTAAGCTAATGTCATATTTCAGAAAGGGTAGAGCTTGAGTTATTGTAAAAGAAAAAAAAAGGCAGTAATTAATTAGCTGAGTTCTTGTGCAGTTCCAGTGACTGATTCTAAAATATAGCGATTGATTTTAATCATTAAACACTCCTAAAACAAGCCATGTTCTGCATATTTTTTTCTGCGCGCTCGGGCGACTGCTGTGTAATGGAATAACGTGTGCATATAATGCTGATGACTAAACGTGCTTACAGCACGGTTGTGTATGGCTAACCGTAACTAATTGTAGAGCAAATCAGGAAAGGAAACTTAAATTTGTAATAAAAATCCTTAACTTTGAAAGATATCATCTTGATTTATCTCAGTAGGCCTTCTCAGCTGAAATAAGGAATGCATTTTTATTTTCAGTGAGTATGGAATTTGGCTCTGATTACTTGCATTGTACTTTTGTTCCGGGTGACACACTTGGTCAGTGTGCAGAGCAGGAAAACTTATGACAATCAAGAACTATGGTAATATACTTATATGCACCTTGACCCGAATTGTTTTTAAATGACTCAAAAAAAACAAAAAACAAAAAAACAGACTATCATAGAAGCATTGTACTATGCAGTCAAACTGCTGATTATTATTCAGTTTATTCATACCAGTGATCAATTATGGAATGGTTCTTGTGCAGGAATTTCTACAAAGGGGTGAGGGCAGGAGCTTGTTGCTCTTGAGCTGAAATACCACTCAGTTATGCATTCAGGCATTTTATACAAGTGCCTGAATGCATGAACTGAGTGGTACTTCAGCCGGGAAATTAAGACCTGTTTGTGGATTTGAGACCCCAGCTATACTGTTAAAAATAGTATAATTGTATGACCTTTAGTCTGTAGGTGGCACATATGCCATGTAATTTACTTGTTAGAAATGTTAATGTATTTAAATGAGTGCATTAATATAAACCTGTGGTTTGCCTTGGAGCTGAACTGCTGTCTGTTGAGTTGTGGTTGCAGAAAATTTCTATATATTACAGAGAACAGAATTTAACAGCATTATGATGGTATACAACTGTTTGTTCTGGAGTTTTAATTGTGATCAATTTGTTCTATACAGGTATTTGGTAAAGAATTCATCGTCCCTCTTCAATGCCAGTGACTACGAGGTTGCACCACCAGAGTACCACCGCAAGGCTGTGTGAACACAACGCCAGTGATGGTCTGTGGCGCTGAAATTTCATTACTGAACATTTTTTATTTTTTATTTTTTACCCCTTTAAGGGAAACCCCAGAATCTAACGAAAGCCCTAGAACAGTTTGGTTGACTGGAAAATGAATCAAGACTGATAACAGCCCATTGTGCAGGACTGATACTAAGGCTTTGTGGAATGCTGCTCAGTGTCATCGTGTAATTAAAATATATTTTGGTTCAGATAACACTGAAACTGTGTGGTAAAACCAGAATCAAGGTAAATACTGCCAATTTTTTTTTTTTAAATATATATATAGTATGTTTGTTAATAAATTGTCCTTCTCAAATATGGCTTAGTGTCATTTTTCAGTAGTGTTGATTATGCAATGCTTAAACATTTTGGTCTGTTCAAGGCATAAAACTTAAATTGACATTTATAGAAGCTTTAAGCACAGTATGGGAATGAGACTCTTGGCTGCAGAAAAATGTTTGAAAGAAGGACGCATGTCCATATATGTCTTGGAAAATTGACAACTTGTCTTGTGGAAAAGACTGATCTGCCTTTGGAAACTATTCATTCACAAACACTACTTTCACGTTAAAGGAACTTGGCTGGGAGTTATTGCCATATCTCTGTTTAGTCTAGACCTCACTCCAAGCCATTTCTACATGTTTGCATCGTTAAAGTATTTCCCGGGAGGCCAGCGTTTTAGATGTGAAGCAAGCAGTTCGATCATGGCTCTGGTGTACTGGCAATACTTTCTACCCTGATGGTATACAGTAGTGTTCAAAATAATAACAGTCCAACATCAGTAAACGGGTCCGTTCTTCGTACGTCGCTTGACACATCCGAGATGAATTGACACATCCGAGATGAGATCATCGTGCTAATTACGATCTGGCTAAGTCGTTTCTTTGAGCTCACCCGTTGTTGATGATTAGTATAGCTAGATTGAGTTGTCTAGGATTATTGTGCGCTCGTGCGTTGGTTTAAAAGGCGATATGCATCGACAGTAGAAACACTGATCACAAGCTCTTTGATTAGTTGACGAAATGGAAAAAGAGCGGCTCAACTTTTTTTTGTAACACGTGTTATGCACTGAAATGCCCCCCCTGCCATGGATCGCCCCCCCCTACATAATCGCTATCAAATATTATATTAGAACATAAATTCATAGGTTAATGGTTTACAAATTACATGACAATAAAATAAAATAAGCAATATGAAAAAATAGAAATATTAATATTTTTTCAAATACATGTATACTTCTATGTTGTTTATTTTATAATAAAAAAAGAAAAGAAAAAAAAGACTGAAAAGATCAATAATTATTTTTGGGAGAAATTATATTTCTTCATGGTGAATATTTTACTTGTAGGTGTAGTGAAGTAATAGAAAACAACAGACCCAACAGTCACGACTTGCATGGACCTGATTCTGTGTAACCGAATCATTAATTGAAAAGGGGCATGTTTAAAATAATAGCAGTGTAGAGTTCAATTAGAGGTAAATTATTCTGTGAAAAAAGGTGTCAAACTAATAAATGTAAGGATAAATGCAAAAAAAGTTGTCCTGTGCACTTCTCTCTGAAAATAAAATGGGTTGTTCCAGACATTGTTAGGGAGAACAGCGTACTTTGATTTAAAAGTTAATTAGAGATGGGAAAACATACAAAGAAGTGCAGAAAATTATAGGCTGCTCTGCTAAAATGATATCATATGCTTTAAAATAAAGACCAAAACCAGAAAGCTATTAGCAAGAAGCCCCCGCAAAGTCCCATTGTTGAAAAAAGTCGTGCTGAAGAGATTACAGTTCGCCAAAGAACACACTGACTGGCCTAAAGAGAAATGGCACAATATTTTGTGGACTGATGAAAGCAAAATTGTCCTTTTTGGGTCTAGAGGCCGCAGACAGTTTGTCAGGCGACCCCCAAACACTGAATTCAAGCCACAGTACACCGTGAAGACAGTGAAGCATGGAGGCACAAGCATCATGATATGGGTATGATTCTCGTACTATGGTGTTGGGCCTATTTATTATATTTCAGGAATCATGGATCAATTTGAGTATATCAGAATACTTAAAGAGGTCAGGTTGTCTTATACCGAAGAGGAAATGCCCTTGAAATGGGTGTTTCAACAAGACAACGACCTCGAATACACCAGTAAGTAAGCAGCATCTTGGTTCCAGACCAACATGATTAAAGTTATGGAGTGTCCAGCCCATCCAATAGAATTTTATAGAATTTCTATTGGATTAGTCCAGCCACTAAATTAATAGAAAACTTGTGACCTGACATTAAAAATGCTGTTTATTGGGCTGGAATACCTGTTTAAAGGTGCCAGGAGTTGGTTGACTCCATGCAGCACAGATGTGAAGCAGTTCTCAGAAACCATGGATATACAACTAAATATAAGTTCAGAGGTGCACAAGAAAGATTAAACTTCAAGCATTTTTGTTTAAACTGTAAATTCATCACTTTGTTAAGATGAATGATAACACTGCTATTTTTTTAACAGATTGATATTTGTTTTTCTTCTCTTTCTGTAAACTAATAATCCATTTAGCACATTTTTCTTCATGTGATTCAGAATAGAACGTGCAGGGTGTCCAATAAATTTGTGTGATTTAAATGAAAAGTTATATAAATATGAAGCTTTACTCACTTTTTTGCAACACACTGCTATTATTTTGAACACAACTGTTAGTGCATTAGTGTAGCAAGAGATTGTATTGAAAAATAAAGTAAATACATTTTTGCTCATAACTGTGTAGTTTTATTCTGCACAATAAAAAATCATGGTTTTACCTGAATGCCAGTTTTCTTTTCCTCTCGACACCACCACAATAAATTGATTCGATCAATAGATTGCAAATGAAGCAATCAAGATGTTACTGAGGTAATTGGATGATTGGCTGATGAGCAGTTTTATAACGGCCCGTTTTTCTTTTAGTTTATGACAAATTAAGGAAACAGACTTATCAGAGAGATAGGATACATTTTGGATAATGAACCCTTGATCTTGGTTCATCTTAATGTCATCTGTTTAAAGAATCCATTATTAGAACTGGATGGTCCTATTTTTTATTTTATTTTTTTAGATGTTTTTAGAAAAGTTTATTCTAGACTTTGTTTTCTGGTGTTACCAGTGTATTTGTGTCTTGATGTAAACTGTCTGTATATACATTAATGAGAGCATTGCTTGATTGTAGACTGTGACAGTAATATGCCTATCTCCTCCAAAGTGTTCTTGACTTTGTAAATATTTCTTAATTCTTCCAAAACCACTTTTTCGCAGTTTGATCCTGGAACATGTCTGTGCCATCAGGGAAGAAAAATTGCATTAATGTAATGACCTGGTCTTCAGTACATTTAGCTTATCAGCTGACTTTAGTTTATTGCCACATAATGGTATTGACCCTATCTCTTTGAAATAGGATCATCAAAACTCATCAGACCACATGATCATTTCTTCCTGCTCCAAAGTTCATTTTTTATGCTTCAGAACCAATTACAGCCATCTGTTAGTTAAATCTCACTAACAAATGGGTTTCTTATTGCCACACAGCTGTTTAGTCCCATTCCTGTGAGTTCTCATTGTACTGTGTGCATATGCGAATGCTCCTATTTTCCCTATTAAATAAAAGCTGTGTTTGTTAATAGCTGTTTTACCATACAGCTTTACCAAGTGTTTAAGTGATCTCCATTCACAATTTTAATCCTGACCACATTTCTTCCACAAAGTTGATATTTATATAGTTATATAGTAGTTAGTGCTATCCTTCAATGTTTTAATAATGTTGAAGGGTTCTTAACATAAATTCCAGCCTTCCCATCTCCGTGCAGCACTTCTGGTCGGTTCCCATCACTGCAGACCGATAATATCCCACAAATCCATTCTTTCTGTTTCCTACATAAACTTTAGTGACAAAACATTTACTTCCTACCTAAATGTTGCCACTGGCACTAGATATTGTAACTGCAGCTACTCTGATACAGGCCAAATTGTGACAGCTGGACGACTGGCTCAGAACAAATAAAAAATGCAGCTTTTGTGGGATGTTTCCAATCTGCAGTGGTCATAACCTAACAAAAGTGATCCAAGGAAGGAAAACCTGTGAACTGGTGACATCAAGGCTAATTGATGCACATGGGGAGTGAGGCCTGGCATGTGCAGTCCGATCTAATATGATAGCTGCTGTAGCTCGAATGACTGAAAAGGTTAATGCCTCGAAAGGTCTTAGAACACACAGGTCATTACTATTTTGGGGGACCTTCTTAATATTAAGCAGGTGGTAATAATGTTATGGCTGATCTCTCGTGTGTGTGTGTGTGTGTGTGTGTATAATTATATATACACTACCGTTCAAAAGTTCGGGGTCACTTTCTAACTCCATGATCGTTCCTGATTTTTTCTTTCTTTCTAAATTGTAAAGGAATGATGAAGGTGTCCAAAAAATGCATTAATCCCTTTTGAACAGTTAATGGTGAGATGTGTCTGCTACTTATGCTCTGTAAAGACTTCATAACACGTCTAATCTGAGGTGCTGTTAATTGGTCATTTTTCAGGCTGATAACTCTAAATAAACGGTTTTGGTCTCGCCCTCCTGGGATGGCCTCCATGAGAGCCAGTTTCATTTTGGTGCTTGACGGATTTTGCAAATGCACTTGACAATACTGTTTTCGCTAGAACTATTACAGAAAGGCTGACCTCTGTGTCTTAAAATAACAACTGTTGTTTTTGTTGTTGTTACGTAATTACCTAATTCCATATGTGTTATTTTATAGCTTTGGAATCCCCAGTATTGTTGTAGAATGTAGAAAATAAATTACTAAACAAAAACAAAGAAATTTGCAAGTGACCCCAAGCCTTTGAACGGTAGTGTATATACAGTATATATATATATATATATATATATATATATATATATACTGTATATACTGTATATATATATATATATATATATATATATATATATATATCCAGTTACAGCTTATTTTTGATAAAAATGCATATGCTTCAAATATTAATAAAAAATTATTTTAAGGTGTATCAAAGTTAATGTGGTTATAAATAATGTAGTCTAATGACAAACAGTATGGATGGGAAAGTTTGGTATTATTCTTATTAATAATAAATTAATAATAATAATAATAATAATAATAATAATGTAATTAGATATACGGTATATATTATATAGTATACTTATTATCATTATTATTATTATATTTACAAGGATATACACTGTTTTTAAAAAAAGCTAACAGGTTACCTGTGTGCGCGCGCGCGTGTGTGTGTGTGTGTGAGATTTGAAAGGGACATCATGTGAAAGTGAATAGCCTTCGACCTTCACACTGGGACTTTAACCTGCCCATTGGATTGCGTTTCCGTTCTGGTGTGTGTGTGTGTGTGTGTGTGTGTTGGAAACACGTCAGTGTGAGTGGCGGAGTCGGACTGACTGCACAGGAAAAAGCGCCGCTGAACTTGAGAACAGGCGGACAAGTGTAGTGTGGTAGTGTGTCCCCGGACTGTGTGGTAGTGTGTCCCCGGACTGTGTGCTGTGTGTCCCCGGACTGTGTGCTGTGTGTCCCCGCTCTCCCGCCATGAAGAGTCTGAAACAGAGACTGAAGAAACACGACGCGTCCAGTCACGTGAGTAGGATTTATCTGAAGAGTCTTATCGCGGACTTTTTCAGTCACTTGAATGGAGTTTAGGAAATAGCTTGGGCTACTTGTTAGCCTCCTGAGGTGGGGCTTTAGTAGAAAAATGAAGGGTGTGGGTTCCTGAAAAACCACCAATTCATACATGTCACTCTTGAGGCCGTGAGTTTTACCTCATCATTATTTAAGAAGATACAATAAAGGAAATAAAGATAATGGCAGTGTGTGTCTGCAGTGCTTGTGATAGAGGAAGCTGTTCAGCTTTGCACCTGGCTGTTAACCCACAGTAACCTCTCAGACATTCTGGATACATCTCACATCTCTTTAAAATGCCATTACAATAATAATAATAATAATAAAAAAGTTTTTTTCACTTAATCTGCACTCTTTGGACTGTGGGAGGAAACCCACCAAGCACCAGGCAAACTCCATGACAACGACACGAGGCGGGAATCGAACCCAGACCCTGGAAACTGGAAGTGTCAGGCGACAGTGCTGATCACGTATAAAGATTTGACCTATAAAGCATTAAATGATCTCGCGCCGCAGTATCTGAGTGAAGTGAACATTTTTGTAAATAGATTAGCCTTAGTTCAAGGAGCAGATCTGGGGGACACATGGACATAGAGTATTACGGTGAACTGGTATGTTTAGATGCTGTCTTCCCCACTCTCAGGTTCTGTTGATGGTGAAGTGATTGGTCGCTTTACATCCCAGTTCACCCTCATGTCTGTGTTTCCTTCTGGCTCTCCCCTTTTAGTTATGCTGTCATAGTCAGTCCTGCCGGAGTCCCTGCTTGCACACTGTTCTAAATATACATTCACATTATACATGGTGTGACTGTGACCATACCTAACTGCCGTCACTCCGTCTCTTCTGCTCTCCTCTCTTATCTTTCTCTTCTCCTCTGTCTCCCTCTCTTTTTTTCCTGCTACCTATCTCTGTTGAGCTATACATCTCGCTCCTGAGCTGCCAGTGATCCAGACTGCCTCTGCTCTCTGGAGCTGTCTGACTCGTCCTGGTGTCCTGCTTCTCGTTAGAGACCTTGTTGCATGAATGCCCCAGTGTGGTCTGCCTGAGATGCGTGTGGTGACTGGGGACGGTTCCATTTTTCAATGAAGACGGTCCTGTCCTCGGCTGATGCAGACAGCTGTTCTCTGAGGACTTGTGACTTCAGTCGCTCAATAGTTTAGGGCTGGAGTTTCTTACAGTCTACCTGAGCCTCCAATAACGAACTGGACTCTATTTAAATGAAACACATCTCCTGTTATACTAAACTTCCAGTCTCACACAGTATGATGCAGATCAATCCCTGCTATCCATTTCACCCAAATGAGGATGGGTTCCCTGTTGAGTCTGGTTTCTCTCAAGGTTTCTTCCTATTACCATCTCAGGGAGTTTTTTCCTTGCCACTGTCGCCGTTGTCCTCGGCTTGCTCATCAGGGACAGTCTTATTTTGATTCATACATGTTCACATCTCATACAAACTTAAATAATTCTTGTGTATAATTAATTATACTAAAAATAATTGATTGTGTAAAGCTGCTTTGCGACGATGTCAATTGTTAAAAGCGCTATACAAATAAAACTGAATTGAATTAATATCACCAAGCCAACTTGCACCTTCAGGGTCTGTGTTTGATTCCCACCTCTGTGTGCATGAAGTGTGTATGTTCTCTCCATGCTTGGTGGGCTTCATTCCGGTACTCCAGTTTCCTCCCACAGTTCAAAGACATGCGGATTAGACTAATTGGCGTTCCAAAATTAGTGAAGTGTGTGTGCCCTGTGATGGACTGGCACCGCCTTGTGCCCTAGGTCTCCTGGCATAGGCTCCAGGCCCCCGCGACCCTGAATACAGGATTAAGTAGTGTAGACTATGAGTGAGTGAGTGAGTGTGAGTGTGAGTGTGTGTGTTATCCATACATGTTTGAGTATTTTAGAAGGAGCAGCATTGTTGTAAATCTGAACCACTTAAAGTATTTCCCTTAAAACATTCCACTAGTGCTTGTCTTCAGCTTCTCTACTATGTTGGGTTTACTATGTGTATTTAGACACAACCATTACCTTTACATGCATTCATCCTTTCCAGGAGTTTAGAGTTATATAAATATGCAATAAACTGAGACATAAATCTTAGCAATCTCATGAAGCTCTGCCCTTAAGGCTCAAGTGTCTCTGGATATGTAGTCATGTGGACACAATTCAATACTGAATGTTTGCTGGTGTTGCCTTTGTATCTAGCTGTTATGTTTACCTGATGTTACAGACTACAGACTGGAACAAGTATGACGAGCGCCTCCAGAAGGCAGTGGAGAGCGATGATGTGGACAAAGTCACCAGCACGCTCAAGAAAGGAGCGATCGCAACCAAACTCGATGCTGACGGCCGCTCGTCGTGAGTGTCACCTTTAAATAACATCCCATAATCAAAGACTGTTGCTTTCGTTATCATGTTTTTTCCCCCCCCTTTTTCATCCAGTATATTTTATTCAACATTTTTCAAATATGTGACCTGATTTTTGGGGTGGAGGGACACATGATAAAAGAAGATGCAAGCATATTTACTGTTTGAATTTGTATTTCTGTTTTTTTCTTAATTCTCTCTTGTCTTACTCATCTTTTGGGACAAGCATTTGCTTTCTATTACAACTAAACAGATAGATTCACATAGGGAGGCTGATTTTTTTAGTGTAAAAATGATGTTTTCCTCTGTAGCATGCTTTTATTCAATTTAAAATGTATGCAATACTAAGGGGCATCAGGGCATTGAGCTGGCAGAGTTTGGGATCATTTGTGCCTTTAGATGGAAGTTCACTACGGTACAAATAACTGCAATGTTATTTTGATTACCTATTTGTATTCATTTAACATTTTAAACATTTGTATCATGATGCCAGTGGTTACTTTTCCACTATGAGTTCCTATCAACAAGTGTTCACTAAATGGTTTAATGTAAATGATCAAGCAATCTGATTGGATAAGAGCCATTGCACGAGTGTTGATAATAAATGGTTACACCGCTAAGACGTTTAATAATATTTATTACTCCACATCCCAAGTGTTTATATAAACGAATAAACCGCAATAAACCGTAAATAAATAACCGTTATTTAGCAAAAATAACTGGTTAAAGAAACAAACAAGTTATGATATGTTGATAATAAACAGTATTTTTGGAACTGTCGTGTCTATGACTGCCTCACAGCCATGCTGATATTCATTATCACTCCCTCTTGTGTGAATAATGTCGTCTAATCCCAGTTGAAACCTTTTAAAGATTTTGGACAATGCATTAGACAATGCTGTCCATCATCAATATCAATACACTGTGTAAGAGAATAACTTTTGACAGACAGGTGTTTTTTACTCAGATATAGTTGTAGAGACATGAAGAATCACTGTTAAGTTGCAATGAAACTGTTCTGGTGGTGTGCAATACACCTATTTTAAAACTGTACTCTAATACAGCATTATATATAAGTATGATATACAGTACTGTATACCCTTACCTTGTTTTTAAAAGCTATTGTGAACTACGATTAGCTGATAGCTGAAGAATACACTTGAATCAGCATTGAGTGTTAAATCATCAATAGTACTGCAGTTTTAAGACCATTTTAGGCCTAACTTGTTCTTAAAAATTTTTTTTTAAAGCTCGTTAGCTCATGTTCCTCAGTAGGTTCAAAGCAAAAGCCTAATGGATTTTTTTTATCCTGCCTTTTTCCTTTAATTACACGAACAAGCAAGCTTGGGTGTGGTAAAATAATGTTAATAATAATAATAATGGATAATAATATGGGTGGCACAGGGGCACAATTGGGAAGGTTGCTGCCTCATGGTTTAGGGTTGTATGTTTGGTCCAGCCTTCCAAAAATATGCTCGTAGGTGGATTGGCTGGTCTAAACTTGCTCATAGATGGGTGTATTTTGCCCGGCGTTGAACTAGTTATATTTCTGTGTCATCTCCATTGTTCCCAGAATGGGTCTGGGATCCATCGTGGCCCTGACCAGGATAAAGTTAGACATAAAGCTGAAGATAAATCTAAAAATGAATTTCATCACCCTCACTCCCTCACAGCTCTCAGTTAAAATCCTGAGCTAGCTCAAGCTTGTTGTCGAGCTCACAATACGGAAGAATGCCTATGAATAAAACGGTTTTGTAGTCAAAAATCCTGTTCATGCTTAAGTAATTTATCACACAATGACGATGTGTTATGATGCATGTATTACACTGTCTTTGAAGCAAAAAAAAGGGATTAAGTTAAGACTTATTCTTTATTTATTTTTGTTTCTTCTCCTCACATCATATCTCACAGACACAAAGATTAAGCTTGGTAACTTTCTGAAATGAATGCTTTTTAAATAAATGAGGAGTGGAAACTATGAAATATAAAATAAGAATTTTCATTTCTTCAATGCAGGCTTCACATAGCAGCAAGAAACGGGCTTATAAATAGCCTCAATGTTTTCCTTGCCCACGGTGTCAACCTACGCACAGCAGATGCTACTGGTGAGAGTCATTCTCCACTCCTAATAAACCATTGTGACTCGATACATGACATATTTGACTTCTGCACTGATTGTTGGACTGTAGTTTGTGACTGAGCACATGTAAAGCATGTCTCATATACTAAAAGCTGCTTATCCTGAAGGTAAAACTGCACTCCATCTTTCCTCAAGAGACGGCCACTCCGCCTGTGTGCAGCGACTGTTGCAGGTACAGCAAGTTTTGCTTTCGCTCACTAACAATTGGAGGAAGAACACTCTGTGAACTAGCTGCCTCGAAAAGTTATGATTGAACCATGTTTATTGTAAAACAGCACTCCCAACAATGACGTTTTCAAAAGCCTGTTGAACAAGATCCAGTGAAGACTGTTTTATTTTCTGTTCTTTCTTTGGTGCATATCTTTGTATTTTTCTCCTTTTGTTTCCTCACATCAAACATTTGAACTTGAGCTGAGGCAAGGTCAGATCAGGGATTTTTTTTTTTTTTTTTACCATAGCAACACAACCTCCTCAGTGTACAGTAAACAGCGAGAAGTTATATATATATAAAAAAAAGCAACTTCAGGGATAAAGAAGCTTTACTGAGTGAAAAATGTTTACCTTAAGTAAAGTAACACCAATGAAATGCTAAAAACTGCATTGTGTCCTCAAATACTAAATATTATGTGAAGGAAAAGGAATTGATTGATTTGTAATGCTTGATCCTTTCAAATAATATTAATAAAAGTTTGCTTCACAGTGCAAAAGTCCTGTTGACTGTATAGATCTGCATGGAAAGACAGCTTTACATGAAGCAGGTGAGCAGAATATCTAACATCACTTAGATGTCTTTGTGACAGGCACAACCTTTGTTCATTATGTTCGCCAACATTATTTCCTAGTTCGACCTGGACTGAATACTAAAGACTGGAAATTCTACATTCCGTTGTTTGTATCAATTCTCCAACGTGTAATAATACACCTTAGTTTTTTATGCCATATTCCCTTGTGACTATGACCGGGACCAATACAAAATCATTATACATTCATGAGCCACTTTGTAAGGAGCAAAATCCCAGTATTGGGTAACACCTGCTTTTCTTTCAGAACAGCCTGAATACTTCCATGTTAAAAGTTCCACAAGGTTCTGGCGCGATTGCATCTAATAATTGCTGCAGATTGTGTCAGCTGCATGTTTAATCTCTATATTTGCCATTCAACCATTTCACAAATGTGCTCTAATGGATTTAAGTCTAGTGAATGGAGAAGCCGTGTGAAGTCCCAGTGAGCTAATTGTAATAATCATGGAACCAGTTTTAGACCAGTTTTTTCACATGATCATGCTGAAAGTATTTTTAAGGTGGGGACTTTGGGTCTATGGAGTCATGCTGTTAATGCCAAATTCTGACCCTGCCATACACTCAGGCAGTCACATACGTGAGTGCACCCTGTATATCAGTTCCAACAGTCCAATTTCATTGACCCTTTGCCAACTTAGTCTACAGATAACATTTCTTGGTCGCCAGCAGTGGAACCCAATGTTATAAATTCATCATTTGCTCTTGAAGTCCATCTATCTTAGAACTATTGTGCATTTTAAACCGCCCACAAACCTGTTTAGCTATTGTTCTTTAATTTCTCTCTTCAACAAATGGTTTTTCAAACCAGTTCATCTGGCTGACCAGTCCAGCTTTATTGATATTGGCATTATTTTATGCATTGTGCTGCTGTCATATGACTGATTCATTGGAGAATTGTATGAACGCAGTACAGTGAACAGTGGTGCATTGGGCACTGAGTGTAAATCAGAAATACTATTTAAGCGTTCCATGCGTATTCAATTGTCCGCTGATCATTTGGCAAGCCAAATAACTCGATTGTAAAAGTGACGACACCCCTAAAAAAAGGATTGTGCTATATTGAGAAATGAATAGATGAATAGTGATGGTGAGAAGCACACAGATGTGTCTCCCATATGATTTATAGATTCAATCTGGTGCAGTACATTACCAGGAAAAGCAGGTTGTTTAGTTTTCTCATGGATGGGACCATATTTAGTCTCTCTCCAGAGGGCACTGTGTGAGGAAAATAATATAATAATCTTATATAAATATAATGGAAAAGATGAATAAAAGAAAATACACTAGGCAAGTCAACATGCAATAGGATTTTAGTTTTCCTAGTTTGGTATGACATAGATAGATTTCCTGCATGTAAATTCATGTTATGTGTTTGAGGCATATTCATAAATTATGTACTGTATATTACATATAGATATATTGTCCCTGATATGTATTGAAGAAGAAGTTGACTGAAGTAGTTTATGATTACCCTTTATCATAATCATACTACAGTATATTACAGTATATAGTGGGGCAAATTTAGTCAGCCACCAATTGTGCAAGTTCTCCCACTTAAAAAGATGAGAAGGGCCTGCAATTTTTATCATAGGTATACCTCAACTATGAGAGACAAAATAAAAAAAAAGAATAAATAAAATTACATTAAAATTTTTTTAATGGATTTTTAAAGAATAATTTGCAAATTATGGTGGTAAGTATTTGGTCAATAACAAAATTTCATCTTAATACTTTGTTATATACTCTTTGAGTTGGCATAACAGAGGTCAAACGTTTTCTGTAAGTCTTCAGGTTTTCACACACTGTTGCTGGTGTTTTGGCCCATTCCTCCATGCAGATCTCCTCTAGAGCAGTGATGTTTTGTGGCTGTCGCTGCGCAACACGGACTTTCAACTCCCTCCAAAGATAGCAGGTTGAGATCTGGAGACTGGCTAGGCCACTCCAGGACCTTGAAATGCTTCTTATGAAGCATCCACTCCTTTGTTGCCACTGTCATGCAGTGATGGTAGGTTACTGATGGTAGCCTTGTTACTTTGGTCCCAGCTCTCTGCAGGTCGTTCACTAGGTCCCCCGTGTGTTTCTGGGATTTTTGTTCACAGTTCTTGTGATCATTTTGACAACATGGGGTGAGATCTTGTGTGGAGCCTCAGATCGAGGGAGATTATCAGTGGTCTTGTATGTCTTCCATTTTCTAATAATTGCTCCTACACCAAGGATATAATTGCTTTAATAATTGCTTTCTTTACACCAAGCTGCTTACCTATTGCAGATTTAGTCTTCACAGCATGGCGCAGGTCTACAGGTGTCTTTTTTACTGATAACAAGTTCAAACAGATGCCATTAACACAGGTAACGAGTGGAGGACAGGGAAGCCTCTTAAAGAAGAAGGTCTGTGAGAGCCAGAACTCTTGCTTGTGTGTAGGTGACAAAACCACTTGTTTTACAGAGGAATTTACCAATTAATTAATTTAAAAAAATCCTACAATGTGATTTCCTGGATTTTGTCTCTCATAGATGGGGTACACCTATGATGAAAATTACAGGTCTCTCTCATCCTTTTAAGTGGGAGAACATGCACAATTGGTGGCTGACCAATTGTGCATGTTCTCCCATGATATATATAATGGGAGAACATGCACAATTGGTCAGCCACCAATTGTATATATATATATATATATATATATATATATATATATATATATATATATATATATATATATATATATATATATATATATATATATATATATATATATAGATAGATAGATAGATAGATAGATAGATAGATACAGGGGTTGGACAATGAAACGGAAACGGCTGGTTTTAGACCACAATAATTCATTATTATGGTGTAGGGCCTACCTTTCCAGCCAATACTGCATCAATACGTCTTGGGAATGACAGATACAAGTCCTGCAGAGTGGCCAGAGGGATTTTAAGCCATTGGCCAGGTCACTAGGTGATGAAACGTTTTTTAGCCTTGGCAAATTTAGCCATGAAACCTCCTGTGTCCAGTGTTTCAGGTTCATTGTCCAACCCCTGTATATATATAACATACTGAACTATGAGTGGAACCCACGTCATGTTAATATTACCTTCTTTATTCAGCATATGCAGGTCATACTACAATAATCAAAATGCTGTGTAGCAGTGGTGCAGCTGTCAGTGCTGTTGATAAGGTAAGAACAAATCTTGAAACTGTGTGTGTAATTAAGCACCCGTCTGACTTCACTACCTCATGTCACTCACGTGCAGCAGAACTGGCGATTTCCTTAGCAAGAAAAAAATATTTTTCCCTGTCCTAGAAGGTCTAGTATATATCCTGTAACTGCCACACCTTATTATCAAACACATGTAGGCATAGCAGACGGCTGCATGAGTCTATTTACATTTAACCACATCCTTATTATCAAAATGCACTGCAAAAAGAAGACATTTCTGTTTGAAGCATCTGTGTTATACATTTATGCATTATTGCTGTCCAAAAAAAATATTTATATAGAATGTGTGCTAGGAATGAAAGCTTTGTTACATTTTTAAATACCCCTTTTCAGCCAGAAACTTATACAGATGCTAAATATTATGATTTACATCAATAATTTATATGCTCACGATACAAAACCATGCTTTTTCCATGTGGAATGGGCCAAAACATTTCCACTTATGGTAGTAATTAATTTAAAGCAAATAAATTAACAATTGAAACTTAAAACTAAATAACATATACCTTCTTTATGTATTTCTATATGTTTTGGCACACTTTACTGGTTACTTTTAGTTTCCCCCGATAATCTAAATTATCCCAAGCCAATAGTATCTTATCTTAGTATCACAAGACAACAAAGTGCAAATGTGCAAACAGGAGCAGCAACACGACAACATGACACAATGCAATAAACTGTGATATACTGTGATAGTTGATTGAGGTAGTGCAAGTAATAGAGAGTTCAGAAAGCAGAAAAATAATTTCATATTTCAGTTCTGTGGGAGGTTATAGTCATTTAATACTGTATGTTTAATATTCAGGTTGGGGAAAAGACCTGGGGGTAGAACCTCAGTAGGAGGCATGGAGTGATGAGGGCCAAATGTTTTTGTGCAATAGCGAAACAGAAAGTCACCTCAATCACTTCATGTGGTCTATGCTCATTTCTCCCCTCAGTGTGAGGTGTAGATAGAGGTATGGTGTTGCATTGCTTTTTGTGTTACTCTTTGATAAATAGCTTTTGGGAAAAATATCTTACAAGAACTTGATTTCATTTTTAAGAAAGAAATTAAAATTTGTCTGGGTACTTTTAGAATTTTTCTGCTTTTTATTTAGCCTTTAATAAACATTATAATACAAATTAAAATTAATCCCAGACCTCACGTTATTAACCAGTGGGCTTGATAAATGTTTAAAGTTTTGCCCATGGAGCACCTGAGCTTAGTCCTAAAGGGAAACAACGTTTTTTTGTTTGTTGTGTGTTGTGGTTTAAATATAAATTACTGTTCTGAAGATTTTTGTTTTTTGTCATTAGGATGGTCGTACTCCTTTGATGACAGCAGCACAAATGGGTCACAGCCGAGCTTGTCAACAACTTCTAAACTGCGGGGCTTCGGTCAATCTTCGCGACAAGCAAAATAAGTATGTCCTATACTTTCTGTTCATATTTATAACTTTAAAAGCTCTAGTCTGGCTACAGGTTTTCTCTCCACCTTAACAGGAACCACATGTAATTTTACACGTTAAATCGATGATCCTCGGTCATCAAAGGACTCTTTGACTTTGCTGTGGTTAAATCGGACATGGCTGTAGTGTGCAAAGTAGCTTTGAAAATGCTCAGGTCTCTTGTGGGTCTCCTTGGTCAGCCTTTAGTCTGCATTAAACAGCAAACACAGGACAGGTGGCCCAGAGGGAGGTTTGAAGTACACTGTAAATATTGCAAGTTAAGGGTAGGTGCGCTTTAGGGATCCTGTGGGAACCAGCAAAAAGTTATAGGTTTGACAAGAAAGGGTAAGAGCTTTATTCTCGTCTGTGTCAGGGTGGCTTTAAATTTTGGGAAATACAGCCAAGTCTGCTAGAGGATATCACATGCAGGTTCAACAAAAAATAACACATAGCATATTCAATGGAGCACAACTGCCCATGTTCCTTAGGTGGGAGGGGTGGTATACTTTCTCTCTCTCTCTCTCTCCCTCTCTCTCTTTCTTACATACACTTAGTTTTATGATATGAGAGAGTTGGCTAGTGGGTGGAAATTGGTAAGTGGCCAAACAAAGAAGAAAAATCTAAATATGTGCTTTTTGCACAATAGCTGTAATCCTTGTTTGGGCATTTATGAAATCTTATTTTTAAGAATACTTGATTGTTGGGTGATGTCATCCATCACTACTATAGTATGAAAAGAAATCAAACAACACAGGAAGGTATTTGCATTAGATTTCAATACAGGATGAAACATCTGCTGGATCGGTTTTGAAAATGTGCTTCAAAAAAGAAAAAAAAACAAGAAGAACTGTATATAAAACAGCATTGCTATCTTTTGTTGGTGGAATTGTGTGTGTTTACATAAAATCTTTACCCACATGAATTGCAGTAAATAAGGGCAAGACCAGGGCATTGTTGTCTAGTGCGCTCTTGGATAAGAGAATGTCAGGAAACCAACAAATGAACTTTTTGTTTATATTTATTGAATAGCCATAGAAACAATGTGTTCTAAGGATCTGATTTTAGGTCTGTGTGTGTATGCGTGTGTACATAGGACTGCACTCATCTTGGCTTCTGAGCAAGTTTGCCGTGAAGTAGTGGAGGTCTTGCTGAAGCATAAGGCAGACGTGACTGCTGTGGACCTGCATGGCCATGACTCGTACCATTACGCCCAGCTTAGTGGAGATCAAGCTTTGATCATGATGATCAAACAAGCCTGGGATGCAGCCAGCAAAGGCAAGTCATTTAAAGCAAGCAGCAGCTTAAAGTGATAGTTTGAGGGGTTTTTAAGTCTGTCCTAAATCAAAAAAATTAGATAACTACATTTCAATAGGTCTCGCTGCTCTGCAAATACAGTGAAAAATCTATTCTATCTGAGACTCATATGAAGCTTCTGCAATCCCACTGAGCTAAATTGAGTTCTTTGAAAGTTAAGGTGCATTTAGTACAGGTTTACCCCTTTTCTTCCCCTCGAAATAGCTGTATGGCTAACCAGAACTAGTTATATGATTAAGCAGAACTAATCGTATAGCATCTTCTCATAACTATAAAATAACACATATGGAATTAGGTAATTACGTAACAACAACAAAAACAACAGTTGTTATTTTAAGACACAGAGGTCAGCCTTACTGTAATGGTTCTTGCAAGAAATGTATTGTCAAGTGCATTTGCAAAATCCGTCAAGCACCAAAATGAAACTGGCTCTCATGAAGGCCATCCCAGGAGGGCGAGACCAAAATCTACCTCTGCCGCAGACCAGAAGTTCATTTAGAGTTATCAGCCTGAAGAATGACCAATTAACAGCACCTCAGATTAGAGGCTTTATGAAGTCTTTACAGAACATAAGTAGCAGATTCATCTCACCATTTAACTGTTCAAAGGAGATTAATGCATTTTTTGGACGCCTTCAGCATTCCTTTACAATGTAGAAAGAAATAAAAATCAGGAACGATCATGGATTTAGAAAGTGACCCCAAACATTTGAACGGTAGTGTATATACACAGTCTCTCTCGCAAATGGAAGAAACGTCATTTTTTCAGGACTGTGTATTTCAACAATAATGTTGTAAAAATCCAAATAACTTTACAGATCTTCATTGTAAAGGGTTTAAACATTGTTTTCCATGCATGTTCAATTAAACATAATCAATTAATTAACATGCACCTGTGGAATGGTCGTTAAGACCTTAACAGCTTACAGAAAGTAGGCATTTAAGGTCACAGTACTAAAAACGCAGGACACTAAAGAGACTTGTCTACTGACTGTGAAAAACACCCAAAGAAAGATGCCCAGGGTCCCTGCTCATCTGCGTGAACGTGCATTAGGCATGCTGCAGGGAGGCATGAGGACTGCTGATGTGGCTAGGGCAATAAATTGCCATGTCCGCACTGTGAGACACCTAAGACAGCACTACAGGGAGACAGGAAGGACAGCTGATCATCCTCGCAGTGGAAGACCACGTGTAACAACACCTGCACAGGATCGGTACATCAGGATATCACACCTGCGTGACAGGTACAGGATGGCCACAACAACTGCCCGAGTCACACCAGGAACACACAATCCCTCCATCAGTGCTCAGACTGTCCGCAATAGGCAGTCCATGAGGAGGAGATGCACTGCAGTACTTCAAGCAGCTGGTGGCCACACCAGATACTGACTGGTACTTTTCAAAACTTTTGATTTTGAGCCTCCCTTCATTCAGGGACACATTGTGAAACATTTTTAGTTTTAGTTTGAAGAAAAAAGGAGAAGCATCTTTCCATAATGATGCTTTTATTTTTTATCTTTGTTTAATTTATGACATAAAAAGTAACTATGCATCAATGTTTGCTGAAAAAATTGTTGCTGAAACTGTTAACATCTTTTCAATAAAAAAATCACCAAAATCTGTTATCAAGGGGTGCCTAAACTTTTGCACAAGACTGTATATATATATATATATATATATATATATATATATATAAACAGAAATATAAACGCAACACTTTGCTCCCATTTTTTATGAGATGAACTCAAAGATCTGAAACATTTTCTACATACACAAAATAACCATATCTTTCAAATACTGTTCACAAATCTGTCAAAATCTGTGATAGTGAGCACTTCTCCCTTGCCGAGATAATCCATCCCACCTCACAGGTGTGCCATATCAAGATGCTGATTAGACAGCATAATTATTGCACAGGTGTACCTTATACTGGCCACCTGTAAAAGGCCACTTTGAAAGGTTCAGTTGAATCACACAGCACAATGCCACAGATGTCACAAGTTTTGAGGGAGCGTGCAATTGGCATGCTGACAGCAGGAATGTCCACCAGAGCTGTTGCTCTTGAATTGAATGTTCATTTCTCTACCATAAGCCGTCTCCAAAGGTGTTTCAGAGGATTTGGCAGTACATCCAACCAGCCTCACAACCTCAGACGACGTGTAACCACACCAGCCCAGGTCCTCCACATCCAGCATGTTCACCTCCAAGATCGTCTAAGACCAGCCACTCAGACAGCTGCTGAAACAATCGGAGTGCATAACCAAAGAATTTTTGCACAAACTGTCAGAAACCGTCTCAGGGAAGCTTATCTGCATGCTCGTCGTCCTCATTGGGGTCTCGACTTGACTCCAGTTCTTCATCGTAACGGATTTTGACAGATTTGTGAACAATATTTGAAAGATATGGTTATTTTGTTTACGTAGAAAACGTTTCAGATCTTAAATGATGGTTTTTATTATTTAGGGAGAAAAAAAATCCAAACCTACATGGCCCTGTGTGAAAAAGTAATTGCCCCCTGAACCTAATAACTGGTTGGGCCACCCTTAGCAGCAATAACTGCAATCAAGCGTTTGCGATAACTTGCAACGAGTCTTTTACAGCGCTCTGGAGGAATTTTGGCCCACTCATCTTTGCAGAATTGTTGTAATTCAGCTTTATTTGAGGGTTTTCTAGCATGAACCGCCTTTTTAAGGTCATGCCACAACATCTCAATAGGATTCAGGTCAGGACTTTGACTAGGCCACTCCAAAGTCTTCATTTTGTTATTCTTCAGCCATTCAGAGGTGGATTTGCTGTTGTGTTTTGGGTCATTGTCCTGCAGCAGCACCCAAGATCGCTTCAGTTTGAGTTGACGAACAGATGGCCGGACATTCTCCTTCAGGATTTTTTGGTAGACAGTAGAATTCATGGTTCCATCTATCACAGCAAGCCTTCCAGGTCCTGAAGCAGCAAAACAACCCCAGACCATCACACTACCACCACCATATTTTACTGTTGGTATGGTGTTCTTTTTCTGAAATGCTGCGTTACTTTTACGCCAGATGTAACGGGACACGCATCTTCCAAAAAGTTCAACTTTTGTCTCGTCGGTCCACAAGGTATTTTCCCAAAAGTCTGGGCAATCATTGAGATGTTTTTTAGCAAAATTGAGACGAGCCTTAATGTTCTTTTTGCTTAAGTGGTTTGCGCCTTGGAAATCTGCCATGCAGGCCGTTTTTGCCCAGTCTCTTTCTTATGGTGGAGTCGTGAACACTGACCTTAATTGAGGCAAGTGAGGCCTGCAGTTCTTTAGATGTTGTCCTGGGGTCTTTTGTGGCCTCTCGGATGAGTTGTCTCTGCGCTCTTGGGGTAATTTTGGTCGGCCGGCCACTCCTGGGAAGGTTCACCACTGTTCCATGTTTTTGCCATTTGTGGATAATGGCTCTCACTGTGGTTCGCTGAGGTCCCAAAGCTTTAGAAATGGCTTTATAACCTTTGCCAGACTGATAGATCTCAATTACTTTTGTTCTTATTTGTTCCTGAATTTCTTTGGATCTTGGCATGATGTCTAGCTTTTGAGGTGCTTTCGGTCTACTTCTCCGAAAGCACCTCTAGGCCTGGGGGTGATTACAGAAATTGAACTCAGGTGTGATAAATCACAGTTAAGTTATTTTTTAACAAGGGGGGCAATCACTTTTCCACACAGGGGCATGTAGGTTTGGATTTTTTTTCTCCCTAAATAATAAAAACCATAATTTAAAAACTGCATTTTGTGTTCAATTATGTTATCTTTGACTAATAGTTAAATGTGTTTAAAACAGAAACATTTTGTGTGACAAACATGCAAAAGAATAAGAAATCAGGAAGGGGGCAAATAGTTTTTCACACCACTGTATATATATATATATATATATATATATATATATATATATATATATATATATCCTTGACTGGTCACTGACCAATGCTGTGTTTCCAGGTTTCCAGTACAGATCCGTGCATGATGGTTTTTACTGACTAAAGTTTAGAAAAAATCTGAACTATACCTTTAACTACATACAGGTAAAAGTTGTACCTGGCAAGATTTGGCAAGAAGTTATATTTTTCTAATCCGGTGCATTCTGCTTCTTCTGAAACGTGGCTGTACATGTTGCACTTACAATACATTCTTTTGTTGATTACACAGGGTGATTTCAGAGTTAGGAGATGTATGAGGTACATGGTTAGAAACCTGTACACAATTGTTCCTAAAAACCAGACTTTTCTACACACAGTTTAATGACCTTTGGGGTTAGCTTTGTCATTGAATGACAGCGTGTCAGTGCTTTAAGCTAAAAATAAATAAATGAATCTGACAAGAAGTAGTATTCCTTATTATAACAGTTCGCCCCAGTTTGTCTACTCTGCCTTGCTTTCCTTAAGCCTTTATGGGTGTGCACATGGCACTTGTTGTATTCTGTTAGATGGAGTTGGCACTTGTCTATGAATGAGCTTATTAAAGAAGGAAACGTGTGAGATGAATCAGCGCTCCAACTCTCTGGCTTTTGAATGTAGGCCCCTGCTGAATACATTAAAGTATTTTCTCTTCTGAAGCAGTATTCTGATGTATTTTTCAAGTTCTGGCTGCTGTGAAATTTACTACACCATAAAACAAAGCCTTAGAGGAGGTTATTGATCTACAGGCACAAATTACACGCATTGTGTTGTGACCCTGCTGCTAGAACTAGCACCCAGCACATTATAAATAAAATAAAGAAAAACATCTATGAAAATATTATAGATTTGATACTAAAACATTGAATGCTATCTGAATCAGAAATATATTGCTCTTTTTTTTTATCATAGAGGCTTCCAAGACTGGTCCAAAATTACAGCAGCAGGTAAGAATGGAATTTAAAACTGGGCTCTTAAGCCTGTGGGTATTTTTTTTATTAGTCATGGTTTAAAATATTTAATGATGCCCCTATGAAAGAGTGAATATTTGACATGTCCTACCTTACTCTCACTCCTCACTGCTTGGTTTTTATTTGGCTCCGCACCAGGTTCTAACAAAAGCTCCCCTCCTGGTTCTTATGCTAGTGTCTATTCATCTTACGGCAACCGAGATGTCAAGCTGCTAACAATAATCCATCTCTGCCTTGTTAAAATCAATAATGAAAAAAATGAGTGTGTTATTGTTATTTTCTGCTGAGGTCAGTGAATAATGAAGCACAGATGAATTTTAGGAAGGTAAGTGTGTAAGTAAACCTCCCTAGTGATTTAAAAATGAATCTATAGTTTTTTCAGCTCATATTTACTATTATTATTAGTAGTAGAAGTTATAGTCATGCACTGGAGGCTCAGTGTTACGTTTCTCGCCCACCATGTGGAAGGCCCGGGTTCGATGCCCAAATCCCAGCCACTGGATGCAGTTCTGGTCCCAAGGCCGGAAGGTTGCATTAGGAAGGGCATCCGGCGTAAAACCTGTGCCAAACTTGTGTGTTTGGACCGGATGGTCCACTTTGGCGACTCCTTGCTGGGAGCAGCCAAAAGTCCAAAAACAACAAAAAGTAGTGCCGCCCTGATGGGGCAAGAAGTTATTATAATTTTCAAAGCACAAAACTTTGGCAATTAATGCAGGTTTCTTGCCGGGAATGGTCCTTTTTCCAATTCTGGACTGGAGGGCATATGACGGGTCCGTGTTACCCGTGCCGAACTTTGGTCTCCTGACTCCAAGCTCCCTTATTTTTGGTCCGATCAGAAAACGAGACGCATCAAAAAACTCCATGTGATGTAGATCTTTTTGGTAAAAATCATGTCGATCAACAGAAATTTAGTTTTTCCAAAATGAAAAATGAAATCAGTGCAAAAATCACTCCATAGACGTTAATGAGGTTAATAGAGTAGACAGACTCGAAAAAATGTTAAACCACTTTGAAAAAACTGCATCCTGCGTTCAATTTTTGAAATACATTCATGAAAGCCTATTCTGTCAAAAAATTCAAACACACACATAGATGCAGTGGAATCTCAGACAGTATACTCATACCTCTGTAATCGTATGATCTAGTAACGAGCAGAAACAGCGGTGCACCATTCCTCCCCTACTTCACAAATTCTCCCGGAATTGTCTTAGTCTGGTTGTTATTATTATTATTATTATTATTATTATTGTTGTTGTTATTGCTGTTGTTGTTCTTCTTGAACTCTGTTAAGCTGGACAATGACTTTTTTGGTTTGCTATGTTTGAGCATAGTATTACTAGTATGTCACACATGTTTACTGATTGATATTATGGCACATTTGCAAATTAGGCATCACCTTATAATCAACATATACTGTATGCTATTCAGCCTGGTAACCCTAAACATTTTCAAACAGCCCCAATTTTTTAAAATAGTCATTACCCCTGTTGAAGGCTCTTGCTAAAGGCCTATCTTCAGGTGTTGGTTGTCCAAACACAGTTGCACCGCAGCATCATACAGTGTGTAATACCCTGTGGATGCTGGAGACCGAGCTGAACGAGCAGGATTTGTTTCTGTGCTTTTCTGTGCTTAGTTGTGAAAAACGTTTCATTAAAAATTGCTCTTTAAATTGCAGAAGGAGTACGGCAGCCAGTCAGAAAATGGTAAGGGTTGGACTTTATCTTATTGTAATCCGTAGCACATACTGTTAGTCTGCTGTTTTGACCTTAAATTTCTGTGTCTTAAAGAAAAAGATAACCTGCAGAGCTATCATTTGGATTCTGCACAGGTACGTCGCCTTCCTGAGATATTCGTTATAACACGATGAATATGACATTCAGCCATTTCATTTTCATACCCTTGCTACCCTTATCTGTCAATTTGATAAAGATCAGAAAGCAAATTTCTGTAATGTAGGCAACACAGAGTATGCAATCTAAAGTTAAGCTCTTGACTGCTCAAAGAGAACTCCTGACAGAATATTTGAACAGATCTACTTCTTAACCAATTCTTGAAAAATCCCGCTTCAGGTTAGACATCATGCTCCACATTTATCAGCTCCGGCCTCATTTAAAGTGAAGGAGGTGATGGCAGGTGAGGCTGATCTTCTTAAGAGGGAGCTGTGGGAGATGAGACTGAGGCATGACGCTGCCCAGGAGGAGCTGCTAAGGCTGGACTCGGCTCTGGTCCTACGCACCCGGGACTTCGAGGAGCTGAGGAGGAGCAGTGAGCGGGCGCTGCAGCAGGCTCATAGTCACGCTTGGGAGCTGGAGGAGGCGCTCGGGGAGGTTCAGCGGAGAATGGTCGCCTCTGAGGCTAAAGTCAGGCAAATGCAGGCACATTTGGTAGCAGTGCGTGAGAACCTGGTGGAGGAGCTGAGAGCACAACTACACGAGGCCAAAGCGGCGCTGCATCGAGCCAACGAGGAGCTTGGTCTAAGCAGAAGGGAAGCTGAGCAGGTAAAAGACAGAAATGACATGCTCCTGCAGGAGGTACACAAGCTCAGCGAGGAGCTGCTGAAGAAAAAGAACACAGATGCACTGCAGGCGCGACTGGGAGGTCAGAAGGCTCAGACAACTGAAATGGCTTGTAAGGAAATACAAACCCCCTCAGAATGGAAGACTGGGTCGACAAAAACCACCATGACGGATCTTACGAGCGAGATTCTTCAGCAGGAGATGGATAAGAAGAACTACATCAGTTTAAACGAGCATGAGTCTATGAGAAGCTCAATGAATAGTGCACTTCAGCAGGCACAAAGCCAGGCTCGGGAAGCCGTGCTGAAGCAGCAGCAAACCAGTGAGGAAAATCAGAGTCTCATTAGAGAACTGCAGGAGCAGAGGACAGAGCTGGACACCCTGCAGGACGCCCTACAGGCCCGGTTTGTGCCTGTGGCTATGCTGGAGACCAAGGAGAACGAGGTGGCTCAGCTTAGGCTCGCACTTAAAGAAATGGAGGAGAGAAAGGAGACGGAGGAGGAAGGCGAGAAGGCGTGTAACGCTGAATCACAGAAGCAGTCTCAGCCTGAGCAAACATTACAGAGCAGCAGAGGCACACAAACTGAGGAATGTCAGGAAATGTGCGCCACCACCTCTGTCAACCTTACACAGGAGAACATGCCATTAAACACAAAAGGAGGACAAAATAAGGTAACAGGTCCCATAATTCAAATCATACTTCTGTTCATACTATTAGTTCTGACACAGATGTAAATATGTGTTCCTGTAGTTATAGCAGTGTTTCTAAGTACTATCCATTTTTTTTGTTGTTTTTGTGTTGGCTCACCCGAACTGTTTTCCTTTCCAGGATTCAGAGATAATGGTGGAGGCAGAAGGCCAGAGGGCAGCACAGAGCTCATCAGCTCCAAGCAGTGTTTGTAGCCTTGTGCACTCAGACAGCACCATCCTGCAGGCGCACATAAACAGCCTGGAGCAGCGGTTGGAGGTCAGACACCCTATGCACACTGGGGAGTTTAAAATGAATCTTTTTGCTGCTCAGCTCTCAGCACTTACGGGCACTTTGATTATGTTTGCAATTTCATCCACAAAAGTTTCAGCACATTTACGCTGCCTGTAGTGTTTTCCCAATGAGTTGATAAGCCGATTGGCCGATTGGATTTTAAAAACATTTGACCTTTCTAACACAAACCACCACAAACCCACAAGGTTATGTGATTTCTTTCATTTTTTATGTGGTCTGTCACTCAAAACCATCGATTTGATTTATTTATCCACTCACTTTCTATACTGCTCATCCTGTACAGGGTCGCAGGAAGCCCACGGTACTAGGCAGGGACATCAAATCCACCACGTGGTACACCACGGACAGGGTGCCAATCCATCACAGGGCACACATGCACACACATTCACAAATTACAGGCAATTTGGGACTGCCAATTAGCCTAATCTGCATGTCTTTGGACTGTGTGAGGAAACTCACCAAGCACAGAGAGAACATGCAAACTCCCTGCACACAGACCGGAGGTGAAAATCGAACCCTTGAACCTGGAGGTGCCAGACCACAGCGCTAACCATTACACCACCATGCCTCATTTGATATATGTATATTCTTATTGCATGCAAGCATAAGACATCTTTTGTTCTGTTATACAGTGCAGGCTGTAAATGTGCAGGTTGTTTTATTTTGAGCAGCAGAAAATGGAAGCCACCTCAAACCCACCTGAACACACGAGCCTAGTGTCCAAAGAGACACTTGATTGTGCACAAATTCCTAACAATAAGCATTCTGTCATTTTACCCACATGCTGGAGTTTTCCAGGAAATTGTCTCGTATTGTCAGGAGAACCGAGATGGCTCGAACAAGATTACATTTTCGAGTGCTTATTGAGATGAAATTACTTTGACCTGAACTCAGCCACTTAAATAGCTTCTTGTACCTCCTTACGCAGGAACGTAATATTTCTTATTATGATGCAAGGATGAAAACTTCACTTTGTCCCTTGTTGATATTTTCAATTGCTTGTTCTGGTATACAATGCACAAAAGTTAAGAAGTAAATTCCAGATAAGATAATACGCATCAAAATCACATTCTTCTTTGTTCGTCACATTCATATTTGTCTAACAGTGACCTGTGGTTTCTTCCTGTTTTTTGGCCTGTAAATCTCTCCAGCTAAATTTCTCAGGCTTACTATCTTCACCAACACTTCCTCTTTCTTCTGTGAATACGCACATGTGTATGTGTGGCTATGGCCAAGGACAACCTTTTCCTGCCTTATCTGTGAATTTCTGGTGTAGAGACTGAGACTGTCATCATGGCTTGTGAAGATGTTAACTAAGGAGCGCATTTTTACGCAGGATTTAGATGCAAAAGCTAAAGGGGTTACAATGTGTGAGATAATCAGCAGAACGCATTCCTGTTATACCAAGTTCATGATCAGTCAGAAAGCAATCTGTGTTTAAATCAGTTATTTGATAAGGGCGCACCACAAGCCTTAGTAAACTGTATATGCTGGTTTTAAATGCAGTTTATGAATTTATTTGATCAGAGCTAGTAAAGGTGAATGAAAGATGAAAATTATAGAATTCCCTGAAAAAAAAAAGAATTTGTTCACAGATAATAGCAAGAATGCTATGGATAAAATAGGAAAAACATCCTTAAGTTAACTAAAGGTTCTCTCTCTCTCTCTCTCTCTCTCTCCTCCCGGCTCCCAATAGAACTCTGAAAAGCATTATAGACAAGTTCTTGCTATATATCGCACACGTCTCCTCAATGCAGCCCAGGTATGATTTTAAGCTTATACTACTGTACATCAGTCCATTTTACTGTATATTGTTCTTATTAACCTTTTAAACCTACAAAAATCTTTAGTTGGTTCACGCTCACTTTTTATCGCTTCCTATTAGTTTTCCAGTAGTTTGGTCTTTTGAAGAAATAATCATAATTAGTAATATTCCTATTAATATGGAGTGTTCTATTAATATGTGAATAATTTGCTTGAACATGAACAGGTAGATCATGTGCTTGAAGCTGTAGGTTTCAACAAATGCTATGTTTAACAGTCTTTTTTTTTTTATTTGCATTTGCAGGGCCATATGGATGAGGAGGCCAGAATGGCACTGCTTCAGATCGCACAAATGAGACAGGAGTGTGT
Organism: Clarias gariepinus; assembly: GCF_024256425.1. NCBI lineage: Eukaryota > Metazoa > Chordata > Actinopteri > Siluriformes > Clariidae > Clarias > Clarias gariepinus. The sequence continues at coordinate 19,524,398 of NC_071106.1, forward strand.
ATGTTGATCATTGCTTGTCTCTGTCTTTCAAAATCTGAATCTCTGAAAATATCTCTCTCTATTTTCTGCGTGTGAGTGAGAATGTGTGGTTGTATTATTGATTAACTATTAGGATTTAAGCCACCGTGAAATATAGGTTTACTGCAGGTTTTTGTATTCTTTTACTGAATGTAATTATGTAAATATATAAATATATGTATTATTTAATATGCACAAATTACTAACAATCTTTAATTAAAAAAAGTGAAATTGATTTCCAAGTTGTTGCCTTTCATGTTTTCTTTTAAAAAAAAATTACATCAAAACGTTTTGTTTTTGTTATTTCATTCTTTTTTTTTTTTTTTTAAGATCAGCTGTAAACTTAAAATGTGATCCAGATGTCTTTATTTAAGTGGCTGTTATTGCTGCTGCTGTTCATGTAACAAAACAGGACTGCCCTCTTGTGGTTTCTGCTGCAAATAATTTGTAGTGAGAAAATATGGAGGATGCAAATGCTATTCTGATTTTGGACAAATGCTGTGCAGTCCAACTCCACTTATGTACCAGTGTAGTCCAGTGAGTAAACCCTTTCCAATACTCGAATGCTAAGTGCAGTCTGGCCTCATGCAACAAAATTCAAATCATATATATTAGGAATATCTCCAATTTCTTTAAGACAATATTTGCACAGTCAGTAAATCCTATCCTATTGCAATATATCCAACATTTACTTAACCACCTCTCAGTCATGCTGGTATTTTTCTCCATTAAGATCCTGCACCTCTCATCCCTTTATACGTTCTCCAGAACCTCTCCACATATGGCCTTCATTTGAGCAGTAACCTGAGAAATGATTCCTGTAGCCTGGCGTTCACCTCGGCACAGTCATCCGTCTGCTTTCTGATTTCTATTAATAAGATTTATTATTTAAGGATAGCTCTAATCCCCCTGCTCACACTCACGTCTCCATTTGTGTGTTTTTCCATTCCGTGGCTGAACAGAGTTATTGTGGTCAGTGTGGTTTTATTCACTTTCTCAGCCTGGGTGGCTGTACTGCAGCTGCACTTGGTGAAAGCAGCACTATTTTGTGAAAGAAAAGAACCTTTTGGAATGAGGGCTATGTTTCTTTCTTCTTCTTTTTTTTAAAACTCAAGGCTGGAGATTTTATGCAAGCGAGAGAGAAACTTAATACGCCATTTAACTTTGAAGCCAAGCCAGCCACATTCCCCTCCTCCACCCCTTCACCTCAATTTGTTCAGTTGAAATCCACTTCCATGCTCTGGCCATTATTGTGAGTTCTGGTTTATATTTAAAAGCCACAACATTGGTTTCTAGTTTAGTTCTTTGCGGTCTGATCTGTCAAAGCTGTTCTCAGTAATTATGGTGAACGCCTTTCAGTGTGCCTGGAGATTTGCCTTTAATCAGATTTCCAGTGTCCTAACCAGAACCAGATGGCTGCATTTGGTTTGGTTTTGCTCATATTCTTTAGTGCTCCTAAAGATCATAACATGGCATTTAACAGCCTTCTAACAAGTGTTGGCTGCATGTGGCTCTACCCGTTACACCAGGCCTATTACTTCAGAGTTATAACTCGTGCTGTAATCAAATGACTTTGAAGGAGGAAAATTTCCCTTTTCATTTAAGCCACATAAGCCAGCGCACTTATCCCATTCCAGACGTTTTATGCTAAATCTTAAGTCACTTAAGGGACTGCTTTGTTTTTCTTAGCTATAAAAGTATACATATAACACATGCATGGTACTACCTAATAGTAAGAGAGATGTACATCCCAATCCTAGACAATCCTACCTGTACTCGTCAATCAGCTCATTAATTACACCTAAAAAATGGTCTAACTGTATTAGTTATAATAAAAATATATTTTATTATAGCCAGGAAACCCAGGTTTGATAAAACCCATCTAAATCTAGAGTCATTCTTAGTGGGACAGGCTCAACTGTCATGTTAATGTGGGGTTTAAAAATATTATTCTGAGTGTGTGTCAGACATTTTTTCTCATTAATGGCTGTCTTGTACATTTTACAGTCATGTGTAAAAGTGAAAATGTTCTTCATTTATCTTATCATAGCAGGTCCTAGTATTAGGGAAATACAACTTCAGTTTGTACAAGTACTTCACATGATTCAATAGCTTGTAGATCCACCTTTAGCAGCAATAACTTGAAGTAATCTTTTCCTGTATGACTTTGGCAGTCTCTTACATCGTGGCCTATTCTTCTTTACAACCCTGCTTCAGTTAATTGAGGGTTCTGGGGCATTCGCTCATGCACAGCTCTGTTAAGGTCCCACCACAGCATTTCAATCAGGTTGGGGACTGAACTTTAACTGGGCCATTGCAAAACATTGATCCTTTTCTTTTTCAGCCATTTTGATGTGAATTTACTGCTGTGCTTCGGATCTTTGTTCTGTTGCATGAGGTTCAGCAAGTTTTCAGCAAACTTTAGCTGTTGGACAGATAGGCTGGCATTTGCTTCTAGAATACTCTGGTATATAAAGAAGTTCATGGTCGACTTACGTATTGACTGTGACTGCAAAACTGGCAACCCTTCCAAACAAACTGTACTTGTTCAGTCTTCTTCTAATTGTGCTCTCATGGACTTTACCATTTAACATGATCAGTGAGGCCTGTAGGTTTTAAGATGTAGTTCTTGTTTTTTTGTGTGTGTATTTCTCTTAGCATTGTCTTGGGGGTGAATGTGTTGGGACATCCACTCCTGGGAAGATTGGAAACCATCTTTAATGCTTTTCATTTGTGAATAATTTTTCCTCCCTGTTGAATGTTGAATTCCAAATTGTTTTGAAATGCTTTTATAACCCCTTCCAGATTGTTGTGCAGAAACAGTTGCTCCTCTAAGACTATTGCTTATGTCTTTCCTTCTTGGTATTGTCTCTCTCTTGTCTCTGTATTAACTACATCACTTAACAAAACATCTCAGCATCATGTGTGAGCGCCAGCGTTATTTTATTATGTGCTCTGGTATTTAAATCGGTGTCCACCGAGTCTGTGATCCTGCTTGCAGTGTAATTTTCACTACCTCTCACCATACTGTAGTCTTTTCATCTTTTTTTCCCCTTATTAGTGCATCTTGTCTGTGTTCCTGTGGCTGTCTTTCTTCAGGTCAAATTACCACACACTTGTGGTTAACTATCCTGATTTCTCTCAAAGTGCTGAGCCACGCTGTGTAAAAGTAGATATCAAAGAATCTTAAACAGATGGTTAGAGAACTGGCTGGAACGCAGCCAATAACCACATTCACAGCTTGTTGCTCTTTGCACCAGAGTCCCTGCAGTATCCGTGCAGTGTAATGATTATTGGTATGTCAGTTTGACTGTTTTATTAAACAAGACTTTTTTTCCAAATGCTTACAAGGTTTAAACACAGTATTGTTCCGCTCCAGTTGATGGCCATGTTTAGTCCTATTAGGCTGTCACTGGGTTGCGAGCAGCTCTGTTTTATTTAGCTGTAAGACATTAACAGCAAGATATCTGTCCGTAGTCTTTATAATTGTTAAGCTATACAGCAAGTGTTTTTGGGAAGTGCGAGTTAAACATAGAATGCAAAGGAATTCCACATGGACACAAAGAGAACATGAACAACTCCAGAAAGTCCATTTGTTCGTTTGTTTTGTGCTTGATAGTGTATAAAGTGGAACACATTTTTTTGTTTAGCTTTGGATAATGGCCAAAAAAAAGTATATTAAATTACATTTCACCAGATACACAATCCAAAAAAGCTCGTAAATGATTATTGTCATGTCCTACAGATGCTTAACTGCTTGGCTCAATAACTCAAAACCTTTAAGTTGTGTACTGGAAAAAAAGTCACGAGCATATGTTTTTGCAGATTATATAAAGTGATGAGATGTTCATACAGTCGATGTGACAGTTGCGACCAGCAAGCTGAAACGGCAGACCACAAACCAAACCTCAGTCAGCATCCTGTCAGAATTTATCCCGGCACAACACACACAGTTACACACCAGCCCACAGGAAAGATTAAGTGTACAGCCTAGACTGTTCGAGTCTGCCTCTCTCTCTGATCAGCCTGGTTCATACACTTCTGTTAAACACTTTCTGAAGAGCCGCTCCAGCTGCCGGGCCACACGGGGGGGATCTAGCCCTGTTCGTGTGTATGTTTGTGACTGTTGATCATTAGTATTGGAAAATGCTTCAGCCACAAAAAGGGCTTGCGGTCTCTCCCATGTATTAAAAACATGAAAGAACAAACCTCTCGTCTCTGGAGAGAGGAACCCACCAGACATAAACAGCCTGTAAAATGGAAAATGACATCTGTGTTCATTTGTCCCATATGAGATGGCAACATTTGGCAATGCTTACTGAAAATTCCTTCCAATCGCTTAGATCAGGACATTTACAGAAGGGGGAGGTAGCTTTGCTCATCTGTTTCCAGTGGCGCTTTGGAGTCATGAGGCATATGTGTCAGTGGCGAGAGAGTGATCGGATGTGAACGCTCGGAGGCCTCATCACACTTGAAAGATGTTTAGCTCTCATGGGTCTTGCATCACTTCCTTCTCTGATGAATGTTTATGCAGAGTTTTTCAAAGACATGTGGGTTTAATGAAATCCATGTTGTGTGGAATGTTGTCCATCCCCACAGCCCAATTTTGTTCCCTACTGTTCTATAGGAAGAGCTGAATGAGGGGAAACAATTTGAAACCGTATTCTGACCTTCTGGGAAATTTCATGTGGAACGATCGAGAAGGAACAAGAGCATATTTTATAAGTCTGCTATCCTAAGAGCGTAACGATATTCAAAGTTGGATGATTGCATGGGAGATGCACAGGTGACAGAATCAAAGCCTTGACAGGCACGTCGGGTGTTTTTATAAGGTGTTTTTAACTGAACCTCCTGAGGCTAAAAATAACCACTCCGTCCTGCTGCTTATCAGTCTTTTTTTGATGTGCAAGCGAAGTGAAAATGTATCGGTGAAAGGTGGTTGTGAATACGTGAAGAGAGAAACCTGCTCTCTCTCTCTCTCTCTCTCTCTCTCTGCATTAAGCTGAATATAGAGGTAAAACACTGTCTAATGTTGCCCTTTGAAGCACCTGTCCTCTGCCCTCTTTTATCTCAGCTCCTTCACAGATTTTCAGCACTTTGATCACTATTGTGAGCTTGTGCCTTTGATTGCACCTTTGTGCGTCAGAATTATCAGTGCATTGAAATGCAAATTCCCTAGTTAGTAACTTCCTAAAATCCACCTTTTAAAAAAAAAATCACTCGAAGACGCAATTATTTACCTGTGATTCATGAAGGATTATTTTACATGTGTAGCTCTTATAAGAGTGTGTGTTTTATGCGTCTCCCCCCTTCCTTCCGTTTATCTATGTGTCTCCCCCCTTCCTTCCGTTTATATAGTCATCTGCGTGTTTGGCTCATAAAATGATGCCTAATGAAGAATTATGGATCACCCGGGAATGCGACAGACAAAAATCTGGCGTTCCAAATGATTTAATAACTCAGAAATGTTAATGCTGGAACTACTATTTGCTACTAATGAATACTGCATACTTATTAAGAACCAAGAAACAATAACAACAGCTAAGTAATAATTTCCAGGAATATTTCCTGGAGAACTACAAGGTACCTAGTCAGTAATAAAAATGATCAATTGTTTCAACATTTTCAACATTCACCTGTTTCAGATCATCATTAACCCTTAAGCATGGAAAATTTGATCCATTATTCAGTAATATTTGGAAAAGATCTCTTATAACCACATAAACAGAATTCTGCACAAATGATGGGACAAAGATCAGGAGGATAATAAATCTATCCCACTTGTTCTATTTGTGCTCTACTAATCTGCTATTGTTTTAGCCAGTCTCATTTGTAGACGAGTGTACAGATTGACCCACACTGCTATAACTAAATGTTCAAAGAGAGCTCAGAAGTATGAAGGTGAATATGGGGTGCATTGACCGCTACTTCTTCTGAATATACATATATAAACAGTATATATAGTATATGTATATATTTGTATATATTTGTAGGTTATAGGTACAAAAAGTAAATGTCAATGCATATATAAAAAGCATTTATATTGTTACTAATGCGGTTTGTTACAGCCATTTGCTAAAATCATTTAAATTATTTTTTTTCTCATTAATGTACACACAGCACCCCATATTAACAGAAAAACACAGAATTGTTGACATTTTTGCAGATTTATTAAAAAAGATAAATGAAAATATCACATGGTCCTTAGTATTCAGACCCTTTGCTCAGTATTTAGTAGAAGCACTCTTTTGATCTAATACAGCCAAGAGTCTTTTTGGGAAAGATGCAATAAGTTTTTCACACCTGGATTTGGGGATCCTCTGCCAGTCCTCCTTGCAGATCCTCTCCAGTTCTTTCAGGTTGGATGGTAACTGTTGGTGGACAGCTATTTTTAGGTCTCTCCAGAGATGCTTAATTGGGTTTAAGTCAGGGCTCTGACTGGGCCATTCAATAACAGTCACAGAATTGTTGTGAAGCCACTCACTGAGGTCCTGAGTACTCTTGAGAAGATTTTTGTCCAGGATATCACTGTACTTGGCCGCATTCGTCTTTCCCTCAATTGTATCCAGGCGTCCAGTCCCTGCAGCTGAAAAACACCCCTACAGCATGATGCTGCCACCACCATGCTTCACTGTTGGTACTGTATTGGAAAATGAGCAGTGCCTGGCTTTCTCCACACATACCACTTAAAATTAAGACTCATCTTGGTCTCATCATAACAGAGAATCTTATTTCTCACCACCTGGGAGTCCTTCAGGTGTTTTTTAATGTGTCTTGCACTGAGGAGAAGCTTCCATCAGGCCACTCTGCCATAAAGCCCCGACTGGTGGAGAACTGCAGACTTTCTATGACTTTTTCCCATCTACATCTCTGGAGAAGTAGATGTTAATGGATATATAAAATGCATTTATATTGTTACTGAAAGAGTTAATTTCTATATATATTTACATATTGTAGCTTTTACCACCCAGAATGGATGTTGGAGAGATGAGTGAGCTTAATTGCTGCCCAATACAATTGCTGGGAGTACTGCATTTTGCACAGCACGGTATAACATGAGCAGCAAATTCAAACAAGAACCACATTCAATTCAGCCTAAGCATGAACCAGAGCACTTTCAACAGGTCACACACACCCTAACACACAAACCTGGCCGAAGCCACTAACCAAAACACCCTTCCCCGACAGGGTGAACACATTGAAACCCCCCGCAATATATATATATATATATATATATATATATATATATATATATATATAAGTAACTAACCCCTATATAATTTATATATAAATATGAATGCATTTATATTTTTATTGAAGGGGTTTGCTACTTTTCATTAGTTAGTATCTCTTTGAAAGGCAAGAAAGCTGCTAAATCTATAGAAATATAATATAGTTTTGCCCTCATACTTAGTTCCTGTGTAATACACTATAAATTAATGCCAGAGAGTCACTGATTTTGCAGCCTAATTCTGGTAAAATTTGCTAATTTCAGGTGGGTGAGTGATTTGCCTCTTACTCCTCATCTGTGTCCAGTAGAGAGCAGGCTTGTACTTCAGTTACATATTTAAAGGTTTTGCCTGCTTGACACTCTTCTACCAGCAGATGGCGCTTTGCAAAGCACTGTAGATTTTTTGTGGCTCTGCTCTGAACAAATACTGCATTTAATTATGTTGTTGCTCTGATTGATGGTTAAATTCCAACAACATGTCACTTGTAAACCTCACCGGTCCATATTTACAGTAAAATCTTTAAGTTGTCTGGAATAAACACAAATAAGGCTCCGCACTGCTCTTAACATCATATTATGGAAATAGCTTCCGAGCATTAAAACCACCTGATTATTATTTATGATACAGTGCGAGTCTACTGGATGACTGAGCTCTGAGCTCATTCTGCCACCGTGTGCAAATGAGGGAAAGAGCTGATCGTTCGCTGCGAGTCTTTATGAGTCAGCAGCATGACCCCAGTGGAAACCACAGACCTCAGCACTGTCACTCAGCGCTCTCACAGACTCAGTTCCCCCCTATAGGTTTGGCCTGGAGTTGACCTGTGGCCTGATTAGCACACCCAGATAGCTTCGGAGCGGATGACACTTTGTCAGTTAGCCTCGATGCAACATTTAGGTGTGCTGAGATTTTTCTTCCACGGATTTCTAGTGAACTTGTTAAAGACTGCAGCTGGGAACTAATGAATGTGTTGAGAGCATCGGAAATTAATAAACATGTGGTTAGGGAGGCAGGATAAACATCTGTGAGACATCCAAGTATGCTTTCAATAAAAGACTATTAAATTAAACACACTTTTATACTTTTTTTTCCCCCTGCATTGTTTTCCTTTTCCAATTCAACAGCTGCATGTGTGCTTTATGGATATGTAAGCTTTTGTTAGATAGTTTGGGTTGGCTCAGATTTGTTGAACAGCTTAGTCCAGGATAACAGGTTGTTAGCAGGAGAGCAGTAATACGGTACGTGCCCCCCCCAAAGCGGCTTGACAGGGGACCGCGTCGGGAAATCACTGATGTCTTTACAAATATTTACTTTTACCCCACAACATCTGCCAGATGTATTGTTTTCAAATTCCCCACCACCACCAAGCTAAGGATCGTCCAGATGTTCCCAATAACCGCTGCTTGTTTAGCCACAGTGGAATAGCGGAGGTGCCCTTGGGCAGATAGAGGCTTGTCCAGTTCTTTAACTATTTAGGCTAGCTGGATTATGGCAGATGTGGGTTCTTAATATTAAAAAGTGTTCTGTTGTGGTTGGGTTTAAGGTAGGAATGTTCCTGCATGTTAGTGAGTTTCCATACGCCGTGACATTCCTGCGTGATCAGACGGCATCGATAGGTATCGAGGCGAATGTATTATTGATGATTTAGCCATTGGGTGTTAGCTGTCAGAGCCATTTGGAATGGTAATATATCCCCATGAGATGTTTAATCATCAGATGCCCTTGGATCGGAGCAGCGAGCCTGCCTGGAGACTGGGACTCCTGCAGTGTGTGAGGGTGTGTTTAATTTCTCCTAGTGAAGCGTGTTGTGTTAGGGCACAGATGGGCCTCTCTGCGGGGCTGCCTAACCTACAGAGTACGCTCTGGGGTTGCAGATTCATTAGTCCTGCACCGTGTATATGACCCACTGCAGATATGTTAACCTCTGCTCAGACAGACGGCATAAAACAGCAGGTCTCTGGAGGTTATGAATGAATGCTTGGAGATCTCCAGGTAAGGATGTAGCTTAAAGCCATAGTACCTGTCTACAATGAGTATGATAAAGACTGTTGATGGAATGTAGTTTTTGCAAACTAGGTTATGCTAATTAGGCCTGTTATCCTGTACACACACTTATTAATTCGTCTTGTATCAGCTAATGACATTTTCTGAAACATTTCCAGTAGCCCGCTTTACACCATCGTGACACTATCCAGACAGTTGCTAAAGATAAATGAGTGAATTGTAAGTGTATTGTATTTGCGTTCACACTCTCGCTGTCTTCTCACTTACACCCAAATAACAACGAAAACCTCCCACTTGTGCTATTCATGTGTGTATTTGTATCTATGTAGAACACATTATCTTAACATATCCGTTCAATCTGGATAATGTATTCATAGTCAGTTACCTAGTGATTATGCATGCTTGTTAGCTTCTTGTGTTTGTATGCGCTTAAATGTCTGTGCATGTTTTTTGTGTACATTTGTATATCTTTATTGTATTGTGTATGAAATGCTTTTTTTGCAGAAGTTGGAACAAGCTCTTCCAGAGAATCCAGCAACCCATTAGCAAGAAAGAAGAAAGGAGGGGAGAGGGGCAGTGGTGGGGAGGAGGACGTGGCGTGAATTATTTGTGCTGGCAGATGTTCACAGACCCAAATATGCATAGGTCTGTAGACCTGGCGGTTCCTCACTCCTGCCAAGCTACCTTTGTTATTATTTTTTTTCTTCCTTTTTTCATGATGCATGCAGGAGCAGTTGTTATTCTGGCAGTTTTACAGCAAGCATTCATCTGAGCTGTCATCACCTCTAACCGCTTTGGTGGAAATTATTTCACTCCCTTATTAAGGGAACTCCAGTGAAACATTACAGACGGCAGCCAGGTCAACATTCTTGGCGGCTCTGTCATCGCGCTGCTTTGCTTTGCTGGTTGACGTTCTAGGCTCTGTATTCGCTATAATTTAAACCAGAAACCTCAGCTCAGAAACACAATATATACATATATATATATATATATATATATATATATATATATATAAAATAAAAAATATATATATACAGTATATATATATATATATATATATATATATATATATATATATATATATATATCATACATGTAGCTGTCTCTCCTTGAAATTCTATACTCCAGTTGTGACCTCACGGTCTAAAAGAAAATCAGCATTTGCATTCACGCTATTGAAAGTCACTACATTTTACTGGTGTTAAAAGTCTGCCATAAAACGGATCATCGGTTTGACCGTTGTGTTTCAGAGCATTCATACATTTGTGAACCACATGCTTCCAATTATGGGTGAAATGTGGAAAATGTGTGTCATATGAAAGAAACCGCCATCAGTTTATTCTACTGCTTTCTTGATGAGACACTGAGAAATACTCCATCCATCCATATTAAACTCAAATGTCCATTTGGTTTATTCTGGATAGTGGTCGGATGAAGTAGTTTTTTATTTATTGTGACGTCTCGTCCTGCTGGGCTTTTGTTATGCAATTTAAACTGCATAAGTATTTAGTATGTGATGCCCATAATGACCTTTGGTCTATAGTTCTGTGTAGATCTACGGCCATTTTGTCACTGTCAGGGCCTTAACCTTTAGCAAATGTCACACTGATGGTATGTGTGAACGCCATAACAATGATCATGGTGTAATCAACTCATGAGTGATGACTAGTAATTATTAAAAGTGCAATTAGAGTAATTAACATATCCAGACTGTAAGATGTGAACATGCAGGTTGAGATTTTAGTAGGGAGTGAAATGACTAGAGCTGTTTCTCGAGAAGGGCTTTTGGCAGACTGCCACAGATTGCCTTTCCCCTGAGGCCTCTTACTCACCAGTCAGAGAAAAAGAGAATTACACATATTAAAGCGAGTAAACGGCTGTAATCACAGCTTGGGGAGGAGACTGGAGGAGTCTTCAGCCTACTGAAAGTGTGTGGATGACTCTGCAAAGTATGAAACCATCTCTAGTCATTTTAACACACATTACTTTACTCTGGTAAGACAATTTATCACCATTTATTTAACCAAGAATATCCTTGCTAGTGCACATAGAGGTATTTCATCAAGCAAGTCAAAATGTAACGGTATACTTGAAAGAAATTAAATATAGTGTAATGCCTATGTGGCAGTGGCAACTAATCCACAGGAGCATATTGAGCAGAGACTAAACATATACATACACAGTGTATCAGGCTTTTATTTTTTTTAAAGGCTTAATCTACAACACCATGCATTTTAAATGAGCATCTAAAAAATCTTTTTTTTTTTTATTTACTGCTTTGTGACTATAACAGAGGCCCACTGGGGCAGGTGTTACACTGCTCCATGCTCACTCACAGTTTTAGTGCAATAGAGGATAGGTAATGCCATGCCATGGGTTCGAGATTGACCAAGTTTAAATAAATAAACAGACAGATAGATAGAAAAAAGAAACTCAGTGGCTGCCAAAATCTTGTTTTAAACCAAATAATCTGCCGAAAGTGTGTAAATGACTTATAATTAATTTTAGCACTGGCAAATTATTGTGGTGTAAGTGGAACATTTTTTGTGTTTATCAATCCCAACAACATGTAATATAAGTATTTGTTGTATCTAATATGTTAGATTTTTGCGAGTCAACAAATTTCATACTACTAATATTTAATTCATTAAAAATGATATTTTTAATTATTCTTACAATATTATAGTTCCATTCATATAACAAAAAAAATGCAGTAATTAAATAGAAACTATATAACAGAATATCTTGTCGTGTCTTCTTGGGTGGTGCGATTTCTTGCGTTCTGGCTTAAGCCAAGCAAAATCCAAGCATGAGATCATCCTACATTTCACTCCAACTCTGCACAAGCCATGAAGGTGAAAACACAGATTTCTGGACTTACCTTGGCAGTGGCCCTGGGCCCTTTTTTATGAGGATCAGCCTGTTTGTTTGTTTGGCCAGCAGAGTTCACTCAGCTAGATGTGTGTTTGCCAGGTCAATCGAGTGAAGCAGGGAGAACGGGAGGGTCAAGGAGCGAAAAGATGAGCACAGCTGCATAGCCTGACTCAGCCCCCTCTATCATTGCAGTATTTATCACTCGTCCTCCTCGTGTGTGTTCCCTCATTCTTTTCTGGGGAGTCGCTGGCCGTGGTGGTGAAGTTTGCATGGGGCAGACCACCAAAGCTCTCTGACTAGCTCTTTACTCTGAGAGTCAGATAAGAGGTCTGGAGCAGGTCCAGATGAATTAACTCTGGACTGAGCCTCTGACACAAACCAGACCCTCGAGAGAAGCGCAGGCATCCATAAATATTTAGGCACCATAAGAGGTTTATGGAGTTTGTTGTAAAAGGATTTATAGCGAGCTGCAAGTTCGGCCAGACTTGCGAGGGAAGCACGGGGGGGCTCTTTCTTTTCTTTTTTCTTTTTTTTTTTTTTTGGAAGGAATACATCTCTTGATGGTGTAAAATCAGAGTGGCCTGGAGGGGACTGATCCAAACAAGCACTTAAACACCAAGAACAAAACCCAGCACATCTGGCCATCACCAGCTTTTCACAAAACAGGTGTGAGCTAATAAAAGGCTCTTTACCTGCTGTGGGAGGAATTCCATGCTGGTATGCAGAACACATCAACAGTTTTTGAGGCCTTATTAGGACAACACAGCAATAATCTGCCTTCTATGTGCATTGCACGTAGATTACTGCAGTGTGCATGATGGCCTGCAGCCAGTGGACTCCATCAAGGGGCTTCTGTGCTTATTTGGGGAGGGAAGCTCTAGAGGAATTAAATCAAATATGGATCTTGCAACTAATAATAGCAGATCATTTATCAGGTCTACATGTGTATAAGTCCTGTGTTCTTGCAGAAAGTGCTATCTTACTTCATATTTAGTATATAAACTACACTGCTTGTTTGACTCTTTTAGATCAAGTCTCATTATGCCTAGTGTCACGGAGGAATCAGAAAGATGCTGCACTGAAAAAACAACAACAAAGAAATTTAGTTTACAAAGGACAAGGACATGTGTAATTTTTGAAGAATTTTAAGTCTGTATGGCAGTACAGAAGCCTTCGTAATAGTCTCTGTCACCTGCACTCTGTTGTTGACGAGATAATATTCACTCAAGCATTTTCTCCAAATATCACAACCAATTACATAAACTTATCCATTAAGGAAATCAATTTGACCCACAACTCGGTTATTTGGCTACTCTGCGCATTTGGAGTATTGTAACTATGTTAAAACTAAATAAACCCGAACCCTTCAGACAATTGCCATCGCAATATCCGGCCATGTAGCTGAAACCCCACTCTGCTTTCCCTGTCAGTTTGTCAGACAGTAGCATAATAAAAGAGGGACTAAGGCTAGTCTTTGATATCAGGAAATATGAATTATTGAGCTGTCTGAAGATGAGGCTTTCGATTATATCAGATCCTATCTCAGGCAGACATCACATAATGAAAGAGATTTATCATTTTAATATGTGCATGTCTATGCTGTAAACAGGAGCTTGTGTTAGCGGAGGCTCATGGGAGGGCACTTATTGGTGAGGGAGCTTGAGGTCGATGTAGTCATATTCCGTCGGCACCACATCCATTTACATTCTCCTTACCTTTTTCCTCGTCCTAGGTAATTGGGTTGTCAGTCACTCCTTGTGCCCTTCTTTATTGATTCCTTCCTGTTTATCTCTTATTTTCAGGATATTCATTGTAGTAGGACAGCCTGATTCAGGAACACCTCTGGAGAAGTAAAGTATTTGCACATCCTAAGATGTAGATGTATGGTCTCAAAATGTCGGCCATGACAACGATGTACTTAGTGTTCTAGGTGGAGTGTAGGGAGCACTTGTCCCAGCAACACCTTATTGGCTGGATTACCATTTGGTACCATCTCTACAGTAAGCAATGAACATGAATAGAACATGGCACTGAATAGATATGAACCTGAGTTATGTGGTGTTATGGAGCAACTCCCTGCTAATCAGAGTTAAACAAGTATGCTGCACCTTTAGTTCCATTGCATCAGCTGTACCCAAAAGTCTCTCTGTTTCATCACCGACTTTAGATTAGCATTTTTTCTATTGTTGAGTATCACTTTCTTTCACCACCTACTGCTAGTGTGTCTGTCTGCTTCTGTTCACACAGTCCTCTCCAGTATCTGGTGTAGTAACTTATGTCCCACGCAGTCTCTCTCTCGCTCTTTCCTGATATTGCTGGGCCCCAGATGCCACTTTTCAGACTTCTCTCTACTGGCATCCATCTGTCCATCCAACTGTTTTAGATTCTTCTGCGAGGAGGTTAGAGGTCCTTGTTGCTGTAGATAGCTGGAAAATCAAGAGTCCTCATTATTCTGTTAACTGTACATTCATCAGACAAGAGAGTAGGACTGAAGCACCTGGACCATCATTAAACTTTAATAGAGAGCGGGTAAAAACGGGCAGGAGACGTACCGGGGGAGGCGGGGGGGGCAAAGGGAGTAGAAAGCAATGTTCCTCTTTAATGTCTCTGATAGCTCTGACAGGATTATTAATCAGGAAACTAAAGGAAATTTCTGGACCTTTTGCCCCTTGCTTCTTCACTTTAAAATCTTTTGGTTGGGTCCATTCCAGAGCAGTGGCAGGGTCACCAGGTCCACTGCTAATTGCTTCTACGGGGTTTTGAATAACAATGAGCAGTGCCCAATTACTGAGCCTCATGTGTGTGTGTGTGTGAGAGAGAGAAAGAGGTAGAAACGAGAGCACGAGAGCTCAGCCAGTCCCTTACAGGGAGCGGATGGAGAGAAAAGAGGAGTGAGCTACGTTTAATCCTAACTTCCTTTCTCTCTCTGTCTCTCTCCCTCTGTCTCTCTTTCTCTTATTCGGTCTGTGAGAGCATTAATGAGATTTCCAAATCAACACTGGCACACAGTCTAATAGAGGGCTGTGCTCAACAGCAGCATTCCTGCAGGACTGCTTCGCCTCATTGCCTATTCCATTTGAAGAAGCCATTTCACTCAATCACCGGGAATAGTTCTTTTAATGTTCCTGATATCTTTTTTTTTTCTCTTTCTTTTTGTATCATTTTCTTCATTTATTAGTGCTGTGTAATTTCCTCTGAACACTTTTTTCACAGTCCAAATTAAGGCTGGTTGATGATTGGTTATAAATGCAGTCTTGATGCAACTTTCAAAAATCTTATTTTTGGATGCGGATTAATCTTGTGTCTCCAAAGCTGTGTTACGTTCTTTAGGTGATGCAGTTTTGCAGTCCAATTTCCGCAGTTTATAAATCACTGTTTTTAGGAAATAATCCGTTTACCCCTTGATTGGGTAAACATACCTGCATGCATTACAGTATACAATTGAAACTTGTTTAGAGACGATTACGACACTCATGAAGATTTCAGAAAGCTGTTCTTGTTACTTGTCACAGCAGTCCTTGTCCTTATCTTAAAAGGTTAAACAAGTTAAATATTAATGTAGGGGATTTAAAATATAATAATATTAGGTTTCAAAATTTGTTCTAAAAACTACATTTTTAAAAGCCAATAAGCCCCGAATGTTTGAATTTCCTCTGCATACATTACATCATTTCAACAAAAAATATCTTAGCCTAATGGTATTTTTTGTAAGTGTTAATTGCACAGAATTTCCGCTAATCAATTTGTTGTCGTTTATTACTTAATTTCACCATATGAAATTTCCTAAATCAATTTGAATGTGGTATTTTCTATACACACACATATATCTATACACACACACACACACACACACTCACACAGTATATATAAATATATAGACTTTTAGTCTGCATTTTTGCCCTTGAACTATAGCATGGGACAATAAGTGTTGGAGTATGAATTTAATTTGATCCCAGTTTAAATAATCTCTTTCTAATTCATGGATTGGCACAGAGGGACCAGATGCCCACCCCAAACACCCCCCACCTGTTCATCTTTCTCCATAAGCCCCTAGAGAAGCCATCATTAGACCCTGGCCTCACTGGCGCGCACTGAGCCGCTCTTCATGGGCTGTAAATTGGAAATGGGACTTAAATACAGCTTGAAATGGATACTTTATATTCACGTAAGCCATGAAACTGGGCTGTCAAGTGCAGAGAGGAAGAAGAAGAAGAAGAAAAAGAAAAAGGTGATGAAGAAGAAGAAGAAGAAAGAGAGGGAGCTTTCCACTAATCGCTGCTAACCATATTCTTATGCAGATATGAGCAGAATCCGATTAATTACCTATTGTAGTTCCAGCTCGTGCTGAACCGTGGAGGACGTGGATGTTGTTTATTAAGCCGTCATGTGATCCGAAACCTAAGAAAAATACCTCTTGAAGTTCCACTTAGCACAAAGAACTGGAAGCGCTGAAGAGCTTTTAAATCCCCATGCTTAAAGAACAAACTGGATGCCATCCACTTTATTTTGACAGTGAGATCTAATTATGCGTGCACAGCTTCATAATCTGCATATATGCATACAGTAGCGGCGCTGCAGATGTACTCTCGGAAGAGTTCATCATTATTTCACATTTATTTTGTCTCCCTAATTACCTAATTAATTCTGTTGTTTTGATTGTCATGTTTACCATTTGCTCGGTGGAGGCATAATTCGGTTCTATTTGTCTGTTTGAAGAAGGAGACATCTCACTGAATAATTCATGCCGTGCTTCAGCGATAGTACAACCATTTAAACGACGGAGGCGTTTGTGAAATTCTCGCTCACTCTTTCTCCTCGCACATGCACAAACACTTACACTCCCAATCTTTTGCTTACCCTCCCTTCTTTCACTGCTCCAGCTGATAGAAAGTGAAGAAAAGTGGATTTCATGATGCTTACAAGGTCCACCTCAAATGAAGCGATCAGTGTGTGTGTGTGTGTGTGTGATAGACAGAGACACATGTCCTCTAGTACATCCCAGAGTGCTGTAAAAGAAGCATCTGAAAGCTCTGTGCTGTAGTGCGGCACACTCTAAGATCTCCCCTGGCCCTAGAGGCTGCCTCTAACATCTCTGCTGAGGCTCTTAACCACCTGATTAAACTTGTCAGGATCTTAATGATACTAATTAGGAGCTTTGCACTAAATTAGATCCGATGGGCAAACTCTCAACATGATGACTGGCCACCCCTGTAGTGGAAAACGGGCCGTTCGTGGGTTGCATGGCACCTTGTGGGTAGCGGCTTTTGGTTCTGCTTATGCTTCCATGACTCTCTTGAGATCCACACCTCCAGCCTACTGAGAGCGTTTCGAGATAGAGAAAGAGAGAGTGAGAGAAAGCGAGAGCAAGAGCAGATGCTTCCTGTGAGGAGCGGAATACAGGTGTCTCGGAGGAGAGGATGTGGGAGAGAGAGTGCGTTCTTTCGGGGGCGTGTCTGTTTACCGAGTTTGCATCGAAGCTTCATGACCCCGAGGATTTCTACTCATTTCAGTACCACGTATGCACATAAATAGTCACACGCACACACACACACATAGCGCTTTGTTCTTCTCAGTGCTCCTCTCATCTTCCTTTTACAATTTACTGTAAATACTGTATACTGGCCCGATTTCATGGTCCACTTCCACTTGTGTGTGTGTGTGTGTGTGTTTGTCAAGTGTTTGTGTATGTGTTTATGTGTTCATAACCCCTCGTGGCCCAGGTACTGGATAGCTTTCCAAAACAGCCCCAGAGTTCAGTGTGTACTCATTAGCACTGCCACAGCAAAGTCATACATGTTTTTTTTCCCTCTCACTCCCCCTCCATCACCTTCTCTTCTCTGGCTTTCTCATTCTTTTTATTACTCTTTCTACTTTACTGGGTGCACAAAGCATAGAGACATTCCTTCTTGCAGACAATCATTGAGGGAGGAAATCATTCCATTCCATTTGTGTGTGTGTGTGTGTGTGTGTGTGTGAGAGAGAGAGAGAAATAGGAGATGGAATAAATCTGTTTATCTTCTGAAGATGTACCACCGTGTGATGGACGTTATCACCTCCAGAACAGAGGTGCCAGCAGGATCTCGAGTTATGCTGTGTCTAAAAAAAAAAAAAAAAAAAAGAAAACCCGATTTCCCCCTGTATCATCTTTTCCTCTGCCCCCTCTGTGTGAGCTTTATGTATTTTACAGCCGCCTGTCCCTTGATGCCCCTAGATGAGCACCTTGAATCTTTCCTGACAGCACTGGGAACGTGTCACTGCTTCTCCTTTTGCCCCACTGCATATTTTATCCTGTAGATCTGCCTGATGTTCCGCCTCCAGCTCCACACCGGTATACACACCCTACCTGCGGATGAGGAGAGTCGGGGAAAAGGCAAGCGTGATATTTTCATTAACACATATCTTCATTATCAAGTGCAAAAAAAAAAAAAAAAAAAAAGGCAGGGGAGCAGGGGAGGGAAAATAACAACAACAGCAACGCCATAACGAAACCATGGCACCCCCTGTGGGCGTTCTGCTGTTTGTAGTGACACAGAGGACAAGTTATGCTAATTGAGTGTTCTTTGCATAATTAGAAAAGAGAAACTTCATCATTATTATGAGTAGAGAATAACCAGACTGAGGGTAATTTAGAGTTTCCCCAGCAGGGTGCTAGCAGAAAAAAAAAAAGAAAGAAAGAAAGGAAGAAAGAAGGAAAGGATGCCCTTTCAGTGTTATTCCTACATCTTTTTTTTCCCACTCTCTTATACAGAACAGCATATTCATCAGGATGCTTCGCCAAAGTGTGTCTTAATGATAATTACTTTTCTCAGTACGATCGTTTCAAAGTGATTAAGTACATTTGTTTTTGAAGAGCGCCCATTTGCAATGGAAATTTACGAGGCAATATTTGGATTAAAGCAATTCGCACACATTCAGGCATGCTGCCAAAGTCTTTTTAATAGGACCAGACCCCTCTGAATCAATTAGAGCACTTAAAATATTTTGCTGTTGCAAAATAGCGCTATTGTTTTCTCCACAGAGAGCAAGAACCTCCATGAAGAATGAGCGCCGGCTTTAAAATCCCGGCCTTCTTCTACAGCTGATGCCACTGTGCAGGCGGTACGGATTTTAGACAATGGTGTAGGCTGCACGAGGCGACACTTCTGATGGGTGCAAAGGGGACGATGAAACTCCATGAGGGCAGAGGCTAATAAGACTGATACTGAAGCTACTGCTTCTATATCTATATGCTTTCACAGTGTCATCACCTGACTCATTTCCTCGCCTTTCGTCTTGGCGGTGCCAACATGGCTTACCACGTCTTCTGCCTTGAGATAGAACATTCTCTGCTGTCTCGCTTTTTTTTTTCATCTGTATGTACCAGCCTACAGCCAGAGCAATGGATTAATATTTCAAAACATGTTTCTCACCCACTCTTCCTCCCTCACTTTCTCTTCCCCCTCCTCTCAATGTCTCACATACACTCTCCCCATTCCCTGTTCACCACTTTGCGTCTCTCTCTCTCTCTCTCTCTCTCTCTCTGTAGAGCCTGGCTGCAGATACGTGTGATATTTTCCCTTATCTCATGTTTTGCTGCTCCATTGCTCCCTCGGCCCAATCACTGAAGCACTATGTTTTATGAATTAATAAGAGATGATCCTGGAAGGGGAGGCAGCTGAGAGAACGAAGAAGGAGAGAGTACATCGATGGGGGAAAAGAGAGAGAGGGAGAGCAAAAAAAAAAAAACGAGAGAGAGAAAAACAGAGGGTGGAGGCTGCAGTCGAATTTTAATGAACACCGAGGGGAATATCACGTTCCCCCCTCACTCCTTCTCTCTTTCTGTCTGGATATCCTTATGGTACGCTGCGCTAAATCACTGTCATGCAAACAAGGTATTTCCCATCATGCCCTTGGTTTTTGGATGGTAATTGTGTCACCGTGTGGCACAGCTTGGCTCACCGGGTGCACCTGCTCCGTTGTCCTAATTGAACAGATGATCTGCCAATTTGTCATGTTTATCTTTGGCGCTTCTCCTCGGTGGCTGGCCCCGCTCCTCACAGCCCCCCTCCTGAACGTGCTGCAGATGTTAGCAGCATTTTTTATGACAGATCTTGTAGTCATTACTGAATAATTCATGCTTGCATTAATGTCTTCAGATAGCATCTCTAGCTCCACTTTCTCTGTCGTTCTCTCCATCCTTTACTTCCCTCTCTCTCTCTCTCTCTCTCGTCCAATCACATGGGAAAACTTTATTATGCCTCCCTCTGACAGCAAAGTATACGGATAAAAGATAATTGCCTGGCTTGACTCTCCCCATTGATATGAAAATAGGCTTTGAATTATTCACCAAGGTTTAAAGGTTAGTTGAAGGTTATTACTTGGGGACAGAAATAAAGGAAAGAGAAAGAGCCTCTCTGCGCATTGTTCGGCAGCAGGCAAACGAAACATCAGTGAAAGGCTAATTTGCAGAGCATGCCGCAGTGGTCTCTCACAAATAAAGCCTCAAAGTCTCTCTGGAGATTTTAACATGGAAGAAGTCAATTATTTATAAGCAAATGATCGTCAACCCCCCCTCCCTTTGACTTTATAAAGAAAAGTCTGTAAAATACAACTCGGCATCTCCTTTGCTGTGTGGCTCATGCTAATGTTTTGGTCTTGATTTTTTTTTCTCCAGCCCAGGCAGGCAGGACAGAGGACAATAAGCAGCCATCTTAAAGAGGGGAAAGTGTCCTGGATGATTGCTTTTGACATGAATCAGATCAGTTGAAATGCTAGCAGGTTTCAGATGGCTTGGATAATGGAGCTTAGAATACAGTGTCCTCAATATATCATTCCCTTTGTTGGTGTGTATTTTTCTCTCTGTACGGGTTCAGAGTCACAATGAGTTCTGCGGTTGGTCCTTCTGTTCTTACGCCATGCTGCATCACCATAGCAACCATGCGTGCAGGTACTCTGCTTTAGCAGGGAGTCATGGTGAGCTGTGTGATGGAGACGGACAACCCCCACCCTCCCTCTCTCTCTCTCTCTCTCTCTTACATACACACACACACACACACACACACACACACACACACACACACACACACACACACAAAGGCTCTTTTTATCACTCAATCAGTCTACCCCCCCCCCTACACTCTCGTTTCTTGGAGCCGGGTGACCTGAGGTGGTGTGTTTATGAAGCTCTGTTTATGTTCTCATATATGTCCGTGTGTCTTTTTTGCCCCAAGTTCATTTGCATGTTCCCACGCAGTGCTACCCCTCAGTGGGTGTGATGCTCGGGGCCTCGTCTGCCTTGTCATTCCTCCAACTGATGTGACGCCTCATATGTCACTGCTCATTTGATGACTGGATTGTTTTCGCACCTTAAAACGTACTGGACTCCATATTAACTTAAACACATCATCCGTTATATTGAACTTCCAGCTGCCTAACACACAGTGTGACTGCACAACAATACCTGCTATCCGTTATTATACAAATGAGGATGGGTTCCCTGTTGATTCTGGTTTCTTTCAAGGTTTCTTCCTAACTGCATCTCTGGGAGTTTTTCCTTGCCACCGTTGCCCTTGGCTTGCTCATCAGGGATCATGTGATCATTTAGATTTATACACATTTCTCACATTTTATACACATTTAAATAATTTTCTATTGATTCTGTAAAGCTGCTTTGTGACAATAACCATTGTTAAAAGCGCTATACAAATCAAATTAAATTGAACTTAAATGCTTAAAAATTTTAAAAATACGTACATTTATTGGAAAAGAAAAAGGTATGATGTATTTAATCATATTAGAATATTAATAATATTATAATATTGTTATCATAATATTATAATATACTGTATATCAATATATAATATATAGCAATACATTTAGTGTTAAAATATTTATACAAGTTTTTCTTTTAATGAAGTGTGTATACACTTTTGTATAAAAATATATACAAATAAATATATATATATTACACACAGCATATGAATTAATTCATAAATGTTTTAACATAATGTTCATTACACCTGTTACTAATATTTGCCCAGTTTATCGTCTTTTCCTCACAGTCCCGCTCGCTCCTTCCTGCTGTTAGTCTATCTGGTTTCTATGAATAATACACAGCTTATCAAAAGCAGTCATCCTCGAAACTCATTTTCAAGTGGAAATATGGGTCACTTTGACTTAATTTGGCAGAGACTCTTTTATAGCTCCAATTTGTTGGCAGCATTTTGGCAGAGGATGTAAAGACAGCTTTGTTTTTGACAGCTTCTCAACACATCATTAGCTGAAAATAAGGAACTAGTAAGAGGCTTGCCAGGCGCACTCTAGCAGAGACGAAGTTCCAGATGGCAAAGCAATGCTCTAGAAAGCAGATGTGTTGAAATAGGAATGCTGCACACCCACCGCACTCTATTTTGCTACTTGAAATTGAGCATAGTAATCTCTTTTAGTGTATTTTATATCGGTTTTTTTTTTGTATTTAAAAAAACACATACTGTTGCATTCATCGAAGCTAGCATATATAAATAAATTCTGTGCATAGACATTGGCGATATTGATCTGACTCTGCGTTGCACAGAATATCTCAGCAGCTAATCTTCCTTCTTTGACAATACTGATATCAATGCGAATGGCATGTTTCCCAGAATGCTGGGAATGTGAGACCACTGTCTCCGACAGCTCCAATCCGCCTCCTCATGACTGAATGGCACCTCGGTGTCGCTGTTCCCTGACCTCAGCTGTTGTCTACAGGTCAGGGTTGTAGCCTTTCACAGCAAGCAGGCTATAGACATCTCTGTGTCACTTACATACACTGAAGGAAGAACAAACACACACCTTCCCGCTGTTTACTAATTACAGACACTGCATTTTTAATGCATGTTATCCAGCTCCTTCATTCTACTGTGCAGCTGTCAGGACTGGGATTGTCTTATTGCCAACTTTTGTAAAACTGAGTTGTGTTCTGGAATTAAATGCCATTTCGATTCTGACATGGCTTACGTGTGCCTTTGGATGATATGAGGCTTCAGATCAGCTTGTAGCAGTGTAGGCTGCCAATGAAATGCTAATAGAAGGTGGCAGAGCGATCAGTGATGTTCCTCCCTCTCTCTTTCTTTCCCTTCACTCAATTACTTACCTCTGAGACAAGGTAACAAAAAAAGCACTCTCCATCTCGAGCCATGCCAAGAAGCACTTCATCGAGGACTTTTTGCCCGCTGCTTCAGAGCGCTTGTCTGATTACAGACTGATCAATACCTGGCCTCTTTCCCGCTCTTGGCACAGGGAATGATGCGATGCTAGGAGCTGTGACATTGACTGGGCCCTGGGGGGGAGCCTCAGTATTGCTCAGCGAGAAATGGCCATCCTATTAACTCTGCTGGCCTCCTCTGTTGTGATAGTGATAAAAGCCAGAGAGGAGGACGAGAAGGAAGAGGAGGAGGAGGCATTAAATGACACAAATGCCCTCATAATTGCCCCCTTTGATTCTAATTGTGGAGATTAATCTTGTTTTGTTTGAAGGCATACTGGTGCCAGAGCAACCGCTGTGGAAATAAATCTTCATTGGTATAACTCTTTGACTTTATAAATGCGTTATATTTCCCATGGTATGTTTTACCTTTATATAACATAGCTAAATGCTAAACATTTTGTCTTCAATTACTGGCAGTTCTAGTGTTTGCAGTTTTGCCCTCTGCCTGTGTTAAATCCCACTACAATGGTCTGAGCGCTGACCCTGTGGCCTTCGTCCACTGGGCCCATCCTTCTTGATCCTTGCTGAAGGTTTCCCATAATGCGGTTGTGCATTAGATATCTGCTCTTGCCCTTTGTGCAAGTCATAGTGTTTATCACCCCATCAAAAACAGCCTGGCTAGCTGTTACAGCTTCTATTATTTACAGCTGAGCCAGCGTCTCTCTCTCTCTCTCTCTCTCTCTCTCTCTCAGGCCCCGTTCCTCCTATTGAGCACTTTTATTGTTTCCCCACTATTTCCTTGTTTGAAACAATATAGCCAGAGCTGTTCTTATTGATTCCACTGGATTGTGCCCTGAGTAAGTGCTCCTTTGAGCCTGGCTGCTATATTAAGCCATCGCTCCAGCAACGGATGACAGCTCCCCTTAGATCACTGGCTGCCTCTCACTGTGCCAGTATTACTCATATGTTAATTGATTGGGTGACAGAAATGGAGGAGACTGGTGGGAAGGTGGAAACAACTCTGCTGAGAATATTAAGTAACAAGCAGCAAACTCCAAAATTAACTAAGGTTAATGATGTTCTCCGAAACAAATTAATGAGTTGGATGATTACATATCTATATATCTAGCCAAGCCAGAGTTACAATCTACACCCATACTGTAACCCATGTCTCGTGACTCATTTACATAATGCAGTTTGATTGATGTCTTTCATGCCTCATATTTCATTTGCACTGTTGGTAACATGTCATTTGCACATCACTATGGCTACACTGCAGCATGGTCTGTTTTGCACTTTACATTCAGTGTGACTTTATGCTTTAAACTTCTCCTCACCAAAGAGGAAGCTTTTGCACATTAGTGTAGCTCAATTCTAAAGAAAAGAAAATTCGATATGAACCAAAAGTTGCTGTGCAGAAAAGGTTTTATCTTGTATCTATGTATGAGAAAAGCTGCTCGAGCTGGATATTACATTCTACTCTGACTGAAGTCAGTGCCAGAGCCAAAGTCTGTACTAAGGTACAAGCCAAAAGAAGAATGCAGAAGAATTTCACCTGAGAAAGGATTCATTTTCTCCTTCCCTTAGTTTTAATTCATTTCATTTCAGGATGTTTATTGGCATTGCAAGTAATGATACACATAAATTTAAAGATCCTTGGATTGTATGTTTTATTTAGTGTTAAAAAATAATGAAATAGCTGTTTGAATCTTTTGCAATATGCACTCGCAAGTGTAAAAATGAAACATTGCTGACATTGCACATTAAACACTGCAACATTTTAGCTGGAAGACAAGATTAAAAAAATTCAATTGTGTAGAAGATAATATTGAAATGCCTAGATTTATATGTACTTATTCTCACCAAAAAAACAACAACTAAATACTGAATCTCCTTCTTACTGGATTTAGCAGTCATCATTTATTATATCACTGTTTCTCAATGTTAAATAATGTGTGCTTGTTGAGTTCTGTTTTTTTTTTTTTTTTTAAATCCATCCATTTATGCATCTATTGCATATACCAATTATACTGCAAAGTGTTCCGGGGTTCCTGGAGCATATCCCAGGAAACTCTCCCAGCGCACAAGGTGTGGTACACTGTAGATGGGGTCCCAACCTGTTCACACACTCACACACCCAATCGTACACTATGGGTAATTTGGAAACCCCCATCAGCCAACAACAAGCCGGAACTTAAGACAGATGGGCTACCAGATTAAAAGACCACAATGTGTTCCACTCCTGTAAACCGAGAACAGGAACCTGTGGCTATGGTGGGCACAGACTCACTGACAATGAAGAACTGAAGAGTTTTCCTAGTTTTGGTAATTGTATATGTAAATGTATATATAATAAAACACTTTTCAAAGCAAAACAAGATGCATTCCAAATAAAGTCAATCGCATTGATTGTTTTGATCATGTGATCAATATAGGAACACTACCATCTGAGCAAAATAGAACCTGGTTTGTATGAATGTAATGTGTTCATTTGCTTTCTAAAAAATGTTAAAGCCAAAAAAAAAAAAAAAAAAAGACATTTACAGCGTGTTACTGCAATCGCAGTTTCCCAGTGGTAATGAGTTGCTATGCTATGGTGCTGTTTTCAACTACTCAAGTGAAACTGAAACTGGTAGAGGAGGTGGCTGATGATGCCTTGTAAATGTAACTTTGTGTTACTGTATGCTTTTCATATTTTTCATCATCCTTAACATTCTTTGTAATTAAAAAGGATTAGTCTTGAACAAAATGTCACATTCTTTCCTTGTTTAAATTTGCTTTCAATAAGACATGACAAAGACAAAGTATGAGTTTGTGACATTTTAGTTAAACTTAACCAACCATATTCTTAATAGCCTTGTGACTCAAACATGATTCAAAATATCTTCTACAATTATCTACAATTTCTTGGTAATAATTATAAGGCTGTGATTAACTGTTTATTATTAACAGTTAGTTCCAACCAAGTAATCTGATTGGACGAGAGACATTCCACAAGTGATAATAACAGAGAACAAAAGATCTGCCTGCCAACACCCACACATTCAAAACCAGTTATGGAAGCACTTTCAGCATGAAAACACCTCTGATAAATTACTCATCTTAAACACCACTTTGTTTACTTTAGTAATTGCTCGAAAGTCGCTGTGAAATGCCTCTGGGTCCTCTGTGTTGTTTTGTTTATGGCTAACATGAGCTACAAAGCTACTTAGCCTCTATCCCAAATCTGTCTCCCTTCCCTAATCAACAGCACTACTTGGTGTGTGGAACCATAGATTGTAAACCCTACATAGTGCACTAGCTTTAGATTTTACACTATTTGGTACTATTTGGTATTTAAACCCAGTACTCCTCTGAAAGTTAGCTAAAATTAGTGAAAATATAAAGAAAATCTCCTAAGTTTTTCAGGTCTGTCCACCATAGTTTATTCTCCCCACCTTTTGCCTGCACAGTATCGGTAGGAATTTAAAACTACTTTTACCTCTGTTAATTACACTAAGCGGCAGTCACTAACTGTCAGTGGCTAGCTCAATGCTAATTTTGCCAGTCATGGTTACTTACTGTGTATCTGCCCGTTGCAGAAGTGCATATGTGTGGCAGAGCAAAATAAGTGGTTAAATAAACAAACAAATCTTGGTAATTAACTGTGTTTGTGGAATGCTGTCTAAACGTAATATTACTTTATTATTGCTTAATTATAAAACACTATTACTTAATTGTTACAGCAATTCATCTAGAGACAGTATTATTGGATGATTTGAACTGAAACACATATACAGAGCATTTTTCTTTCTTTGATTGTTTCAAGTCTATGTTTATTATTTAATGTTGTCGTTTGTATTTCTAGCTGTTTCAAATTGTTTATATTGCCATATCTGATTTTGATCCTCTTTTTTTTTTTTTTTTTTTTTTTTAATCATGCTTATATTGTTCTACATTACAGCTGAATACATGTGGTGTCCATCTTTCCTGTTTTCTCTCTTTTACTTCCTTTCTGGTAGTATCATAGTGGAACCGATTAAACTGGTAAATAGTTTAACATAATATTTATTAAACCTGTTATTATTCTTCAGTCAGTTTAATCCCTTCTCTTCAGAGTCACACTCTGTTGTGTTAGTGAACCAGTTTTTTATGAATACTACTCTTCCTATCAAAAATCGGTCATCTGCGAAACCCATTTTCAAGTGGAAATATGGGTCATTTTCACTGAATTTGGCAGAGACTCTGATAAAGCTCCAATTTGATTGTTGAATTTTGGCAGCACACATAAAATCCTGTTTATATTTTTACCACCGGATGGACTGCTTTTCACTGTCACCACATGTGGTGTCCAGATAGGTCCAAATGTTTTTATATTTATTCCTTACCAATTTCTTTATGGATTTTTGGATTTTTGTGCTGATTTGGGCTAGTTGATATTATGAGGATGTGTGTAATGTCTTTGCACTTAAATAAACAATAAATTGGCTTTGATCAAAGAGAAGTGTTTAACAGTGACAAACAGGGACTACATTTGCCCTCATACAACTACAAAAAGTCTTTGTTGATCGTGTAATCCTAGAGGTTTCTCATGGCTAAATGAAAGTTCTTATTAATGCTTGACATAGTTTTTTTTCTTCTTTTTTTTCATCAACATACCTTCAATTCACCTTATAGGTTTATAAATTGGGGCTGCACTTGTTGTTGTAGTTGTTGCAGCATTCAGATCCCCACAAATTATTAGATATCCCTGTTTCTAACTCTAGACATGTTAGGATGGTACAATATGTATGGCACAGACGAATGGAACTTTTTTATTTATAATAATCCCCCACCACTGAAAGATTTGATTTATTCACAACCATTCCCACATACACTAGTATCTACCAGATAACAATGTGTCTAGAAAGATGTGTAGTTGTGATTTATAAATCCATTCTAACTTGATGCATCGTGTTCAGTCCGGGGAAAGTGCATTCTGTCATTTCTGCGCATTTTCAAGGACTGAAAATGGTGATGTCAGCCTTGCATCAGGTTTACTTGGAAATGAAGTTTCCTGTATATTTAATTTTATTCCAAAACTGATATTTTTTTTATTAAAAATTTGAATAATATAGTACAGTTTTGTAAAAATAAGTGCGTTTCATTTTTTAAAACCAGTTCTTAGGTCAGAAAGTTTTAAACCTTGGTGCATGGTGGATTGGAAATGACTGTAGTTACTGTCCATTCTTTTTATTATTATTTATCATTATTTCCCTCCCATCCTTGAATAATTAGGAAAATAGAGATGAAGAAACCACACGGCTGACCAGATTGCTACAGTAAAGTGGCATATTTGTTTAGCCATTTAGAAAAGGATGACTTGACATTTAAGTGGTTTTCAGTTTTGTACTACTGAGGGATAATTTGCTAATGGAAAGTGTTCTTGTTCCCTAAATGTACTTAATCAATTATGTAGAGAACAGTTTAGTTTGTCAGCCATCAGTGGAACCACAATTTGCCATCATTCTTTTTGTAGTGTAGAGTGAACTGCCAATTTCATTTCATATAACAATATGTTAAAATGTTTTGTTGTGTTGTGACACCGGTCTGTGGCCTAACACAAGCATCTATCCGCTGCCACGCCATTAGCGACACAGATCATTTACATAGCAGCATGGCTAATTTTCATAATGTTCCTTTTATTATCAGAGGAAGAAATTAACCCAGGAATTTATTTACATATCCACTGCAAACGGCAACAGTGCACTAATTGGCTGCTAGATGATTAATAAGCTTACAGCAGATGCTAATGAATCGTGCACTCACTGTTCCGAAGGTGCTCTTGCAGTGCGCCTTGTGATTTGGCAGCCTAATTAGTCTGATAATTATGTACTTGTTGCGTTGGCTCTCAAGCAGATTATTAATGTGGATTGTGTTAAAGATTGCAAGTGTTCCTTCTGTTGTTAAACAGGCCCTAGCATGTGCTTACTTCAGTTTTGTATTAGCTTTACTTTGGTTATCACAAACCAGGT
Source organism: Clarias gariepinus (assembly GCF_024256425.1). Classification (NCBI taxonomy): domain Eukaryota; kingdom Metazoa; phylum Chordata; class Actinopteri; order Siluriformes; family Clariidae; genus Clarias; species Clarias gariepinus. Next base: position 19,553,680 of record NC_071106.1, read on the forward strand.
TTATTATCATGGGTTGGAATATTTATCAGAGTAATTTTACTGAGAAGTATGTAGTAGATCAGTAGTTAAGACAAATGATACAAGCTACAGTGTCTTTCCGTATAATTCAGTTAAACTGAACATAGAAAACTGATTAGACAATCTATTTTAAAATGTGTAATTTAATCAGAACATCTGTTACTCTGAACTAATTACAGAGCTGAGTTATTAAAGAAATCTCTCTTTTTTATTTGAATGACATTGAATGGAAATTACCTTTACACCATATATAGCATTAGTGTAGTTTTTTTTTTCTACATCCTAAGGTGCAAAAGACCCACAGCAAAAATTTTATCCTGAATTTTACACTTTTCATTCATATTTCCAACATACGGAGGAGTTCAACAGTTGTTATCTATGTCCTTTTTAACACATGAATTGAATTATGGCGGCAATGTGTAGTGTTATGTTTCCTCTAAAGATGGTAGTCACACCATCATTGATGCTATCATGCGACCGTCAGAAGAGATGCATATATTTTTCATGTTGAAGTGTACAGTATATACATTTTTTGCCCCCTTTTTTTTGTTTTTAGTGTTGTTGAGCAACCAAGTATGGTTAATATATTGTACCGTCTAAGAATTGAAATGGGATATGGGAGACATTTTAAAATGGTCTAGTGAAAATGACTATATTAATTACTTTATTAAACTGTCATTTTCTACCACAAATCGGTCCTAAAAAACAGTCCTATGAATAGCTTAATTGGAATTGGGTAGTCATTAATGACCAAGGTCAAATTCAAGTTCAACAAATGGTCTTTTTTAGGAGGCAGGGAGGCAATATACTTTCTAAAACTCATCAGATCTTGAAGCAGATATGTTTGCAAAGAAGAGAGGAGGCCTAATAAATACTTACTGTAGCAAACAGGCCAATGAGTTTAAAGTTATTATTATATTGATTTCATTTACCTTAATCATATAAATAAACCAACCAATTATTTAAACATATCTGAAAAGCCATATTTAAACTAAGGTATTTAAAATTATTTTTTAATCAGTACCTGAACATAGCATTTGAGAGACGCTTTATTTGTGTGTACTCATTGACCTATGCCAGAAAATGTTATTGTGTTAAATTACTTAACACCAAGTGGAAAGCACAAAATGGTATGTAAACTTCTTTGATGAATGTGTTTGACAAAAATGGATGACACTGCTGATTTTTGTTACTAAATGACAAAACTAGAGCTGTTTTTCCTTGGATTTTTTAATAACATGAAATACAAAATGCCAGACTATTTTTGAATTATACTTAGGCATGCAACTTAGAATCTGATGAAATCAAGCCTAAGCATAAATCTGTGTCACCGTGTAATTAAACAAGTCCAGTAAGTCTGTTGGCTTTTCACAGAATGGTTTTGTTTAGCCTATGAGAACAGGATGCTATAATAAAACCTCCAAATCGGCTTGATATGGAGGGCCATTAGAAAGCACTTGCTTATGAATATTTTATACAAATCCTCCTTTTTATCTCAGACTCAGCTTGAAGCAGGGATTGTGTTGATCTGGTGTTATAATCACGGATTAAAATGGGTCTCTCCCCAAACAATTCTCTGATTAAAGGCCTGTTTACATTCCACGCTCACGCACTGGCAGCGCACAGTGAGCTGAGTGCTGTAGCTACTGTAGACTGGCACTAATAGGCCCCTCACTGGCTTCTGGAAGCATTGCGGATCTCACACTTGTGTTTCAACTCATTAGTTTCCTGATTTGGCTAGGTGTCCAAGCCTAACCACAAAGGGCCGGTGTGCCTGCAGGTTTTCATTTCAGTTGAATAGGAGACACACCAGCTGCAGTCCATTTGGCAGCGATCATGACCGAGCCCTACCTCATCAGTAGACAACACCATTCACGCCATAACATGACGTTGTATTAACCTGACTGTCTGTTTGCCTGACTAAAACTGGACTTGTAAACTAAAAGTTAGACTAAAAGTGACATGTAAACATGTTAGTCTAACTAAAATCATGCTAAATCTAACTTTTCTGACTAGCATACCCTGATAACGCAGTTGGGAGGCGACCTGCTCCTTGCACATATACCTCTGCGCATGCTCCATTAGGTTTTGACCCAAATGTTGACCAAATGCGTAAGTAAAGCCGCTAACAACACAGCGGTGTTGTCTGCCTTAGGATAACACCATAAACACAAAGGACAGCATGCATCTCATGTGTACAAAAAGTAAAGCATAGAGGCCATAAAAAATGTACAGCCATAATAGGTCAGCTGGGAATACAATACTTACAAGCTGAAAGGGGGCATATCACCACCTATTGTAGCGGAGTCAGACATTCTTCAGCTAGTAAATTGATTCCCCACTCTTAGCTGTATAATGGGACAAGAGTAGTAGTCCAATTAAATTGCCTAGTTGAGCTATAACCATAGCTCAACTTAACTGTGCATGTAAACTTACTGAGTGAGAACTCTGAACATTCCCTGCTGTAAGGGTCAAAATTAATGGCCATTTAGAAGGCACTTCAACGTCACTTAAAGTGAAGTAAGTGTTTTTAAACCTTTGTTGCTGTCTGTCTGCATTTTGTTGAGACTTCTTATACTAGTTCAAACTGAATTGGATGGAAAACCATGAGCAATAAGCCAGCACAGTTTGGTACAATTTAACATGTCGCTGAATAGAGATGTCTGTTCATGGGCATGTTCAACACAAGGCCAGATTTAATAGAAATTCTTTTGCGCATACGTGAATGCAGTTCCAATACATAATATCCAATAACTTATATATTTTTTGACAACTTTTCATATTTATCCTTGAAACCTAGCTACACACTGGGCATTAAGGTGAGTGAAAATGTATCGCTGAACATGTTTTATGAGTTGAAACTATCGGTATCCAAGCCTTGCTTAAGTAAGGAAATGTCCCTCTTTGAGAACCTTTTTTATTATTAATATATATATGTTTTTGTTTTTTGGAGGGTAACTGGGTTGACGGTCGACTTTCGTACATTCCCACCCGTACAGTCTCCTGCTCATGTCTAGACTCTCTACATTAAAAAAGGACCCGAAGTGCTGCAATAACCCCCATATCACCCAACTGCTGGCCAGTTGCACACTTCCCACCTTTACTCATCACCCTGTCTCATTCGCAAGGCCTCTTGTCTAAAGTAGCAATAAAACTTTGCTATAATATAAAGGTTACATAACAAGCGATTTGAATTTGCATGAGTGTAATGCATGAAGCTCTTTTAAGCGTAGTGTAGTGGTGCGGAGAACACACCGACTGAAGCCTGCATATATTCTGGACGAGAGGCTAGATGGGGGTGGTGGGTCAAAGGCACAGCAATCAAATCAGCCATGGAGAGTGCTTGAGTGACAGCCGTGAGAGGCAGTGTGCTCAAACGAGCATTATAAACGCTGGATAGGCTCTTGTAGTCTGCCATGTGCTACTGACCTCCTGTTGAGGGCAAGCTGATAAGAGGGGTTTGAGACAAGTGAATTAGCATTGCTTCAGATGCATATCTGTATCTCCTCTGTAGAGATTTGTGTGCACTCACGCTGTCTCCTTTAGAATGACTGCGTTTGACTGTGTGACAGTTTTGTGTTAAGCACACTTGACTGAATTCGAGGCCACACTGCGGTCACGGATGTGGTCAGCTTTCCTAAATTACCCTATCAGCAGGGATTCTCTGCTGAAAAAACGTTTAAATGTAGTACTAGGCTTAATTTATGCCTTTACAGCACAGGTTTGACAGTCGAAATGCTGTTTTTGTTAGCACTCACACATGCTCTGCCATTGGGGAGGGGTCCAGCCATGTAAGATCTGAACGATTTCCCAGCTTGTCAGTTTTGATTTGGAGCAGTTGTATTTGAGAGGGCGCACCTTCCCACCCCCACCACTACCCCCCCAACTTGGCTTTTAAGGGCCAGTGGGACATGTCTTTTTCTTTTAATGTTACTTGCAAACACGTTGCCTCTGCACAGCAATAATAATTCATGGTCATCCTCTTATCCCTCTCTTCCCTGTTAGCTTAAGGTGTTTAAATCCACACAGTATAAAATATTAACCGGTAAAGAAACGTGTGTGGCGATCCGCCACGAGTAGGTCTGGACAGCATAACTCAGCACCTTTCGTGCCAAACTCATTTCCAGGTAGAAGCTCAGTGTTGGATACAGATGGCCCCTGTGTTACCTGTTTACAATACTGGAAATGTACATCCCTGAGCTGCCAGTCAACTCAGTGTGATAGACAGTACTGCTAGCTGGGATTTAAGAAACGGCCTCTGACTCTGACGGAGCAGACAGATCGAAGAACTCACCGACAGCAGCAGGCTTTAGCGCTTCGGGTAGATTCTGGCCCACATAATGAGCTCAGTGCGGGGTGCTGTACTAACGCATAGAAGATGTGCTAGCAGAAAATGCTTGCTTTGATTAGCCCGTAGGCATCTGGCCAGGCTTGCCGTCCTTGCTCATGGTACAGAACAGAGACTGGACTGTATGTCCGTGAGTGTGAGTGTGTGTGTGTGTGTGTGTGTGTGTGTGTACCTGGGTGGGCTGACCTATTTGCTCGGCCGTAGGAAGGTGTTCCTGTAAAAGCAGATAACCAAAACCTCTCAGTATATAACTGCAGCCTTCTCATTCAAATACAAAACAATACCAAACACCATCAGTCATAACGTACAACGATTTGTACGAAATTAGTAGCGTGTTTTTGGTGGAAAGGAGCCCAAGCTCTCAATTAACAACTCTGGCAGTGTAAATGTCAGATTTTTAGATGTACTTTGAAACTTAGAAAACTAACTTACCTTAATTAGCTGTTATTAGTCATTAGCACTTTGGCAGGGAATGCGGATAGAAAGCAAGCCCTGAGCCAGACAAAGCGGAGGCAGACTCTGGTCCCTGCTGCCACCCTGATATAGTGGAATGGCGCTCGTCTGTGGGTCTGCTTGCCTCCACCACTGAGTCATATAATTGCTCCTCTCTCATTCCGCTGCACTTGTCTCCAATGCTCGCAGGCAGCCCTGCCGACTCATAAGACGCTTCCAGCGAAGAGAAACATCTCTCATTTTGCATCTGATTCCTTCCTAACAAGGCAGTGGTGTCCTTGCATTCAAATGCTGAAATAATGAAAAAGCCTATGAATATTTCAGCACCGCGACAAAAGAAAGGGTTTGTCAGACAGCAACGAGTTCACCAATCAGCCCAAACAGCCCTAATAACAGAGACAGCAAGCCAGCTCGTCTGTGATGTGAATGTGTAATGTTAACTTTTTTAATAACTGTGGAGGGGCCTCAGGGGCCATCTGAGAAATGGCTGCCTGGTGCACTTTGGTATTTGTGCGTTTAATTTCTGCTGAATCTTTAATATTTCTTTGGGGCAAGCAGCTCCAGGGTGTTGAAGGCAGACCAAACTGACTGTCTGAATTGAATGCTTCTTCATCACTGGTGTCACTGTTTAGCCAATGGCCAAAACCCTTGGTTGTGTTTGTTATGTGACGTGCGTGGTGAAATTAATAACAGCATGCTATTACCTAGCATTAAGTTTTGAATTTTTTTTGTTTTTACTTTAGTGGGCTGCTGCTGCGTAAAGCTCATTTTTAAGATACATGTTGCTGAGGCTATTTATTCCGAGAACACTTGGAATAACAGTGTTACTCAGTGATGTATAGGCTAACGTCATTGTCGTTTCAGAGGTCAGGTGAGGTCAGCCTTCAGGAGACCTTCGACCTCTACTCCACATTTTCTCCCAGCACCTGTCTAAGCACCTGGTACGCACGCATAAATCTTTGCTGACTTTCATCTCTGTACAGCAATATGCACGCAGCATAGAAACACAAGGTTACTTTGTATGCCTTAAAAACTGTGCGGAGAGAGATGCGAACATTTTTCTCGAATTAAATTATTAAAAAACGGATACTATTTAACAGAACTAAAGTGATCGTTTCAATTTGCTTGTCTTTCAGGGTTTGATGTAGCGATCATTCCTGCATACATTTGCCTTAGAGGATAATACACAGATACACTCTTCTTTTCTCCTACACTTGCTACAGTAACAGTAATTAAGCTTTTGCAGATTGAGCTGAAGGTATAAAAGATTTTAGAATAGCAGTGATTACTCAACACCATGCCTTTGTGGGTAGGTGTTAAACCACACACACACACACACACACACACACACACACACACACACACACACACACACACACACACACAAGAAAAAAAAACCCACTAAACAGGTGCTGAACCTCTTACACATTAATTACCTCCATAAGCTACAGCTACGTGATCATATTATTTTAATGATGATCATTGAAAATGTGCAACTCAAGTTCCTCATTATGCACAGCTAGCTTTAAAGCACTGTGGGGTAAGTTGTTTATGTGCATACTACAGAATGTTTTGAGCATAAATGCTGCTGCACTTTACTCAACCAAAGAGTTGATTTACATTGCCTCCTTGGCAGCCTTCAGAGGACCACTGAGGTGTAAAGAGTATGTAATGAAACAGAGGCTCCATTTATGAGGCAAGCATCCATATTCATTAACAACAGTGCATTAACATATGATGTCTGTGACAGAACCCTGATGCATATTTTATGAGCTCGGTTAATGCTGCACTGACAACACCATGAGTACAATGATAAAAAAAAAAAAAAAACGGCAGACAAATGAAGGGAAGATGCACAGTCCTACACCTCCCGAGGAAAAAGCCACATGGCACTGTGCAGATTATTGATTCTCCCCTGTGTCCTATTGATCTCTAATGTTTTCATCTCACAAAGGCACTGCTAAGCTTTGCCATGTATCTAGGAGACACACTGACAAAGCAGCCCATTGACTCTTGGCTATCAATAGCCATGGTAGCTGGATATCATTAAATCCTCATCACCGTGCTTCCATCCAGCAAACAACGGCAACCGCCTCTCGCGACCTCCGAATCAAAGCAGTGAGCCGTGCTGCCCTCCCCCGTCTGGCACCGAGCGGGCCGTTTCACCGCCACCATCATTATGGCTGTTATGCCTGTTCTAATATGGTGCGCAGGCTCAGTTCATATCACACATCGTCATCCGTGAACATAAATCAGAATCACAAGGCTCATTACCGAAATAATGTGTAACTAATGAGATTAACTCACAACTTCTAAACATGCATGCGCATTGGCGAGGCTGGCAAGCATTTAAGTCATAGCTGAGGCAGTGAATAGAGGACCTGACTTTAATTTCTCACCGGGCGAATAACATACGACGACGATTTTTCTGTCCTGATGCATTTTTAATTAAGTTTATTACATTTAGCTGCAGTATTGCATGGTTAAGGGCTAACTGAACTCTAAATGATTCAAAGAGCTGTGCTGTACATCTCCTTCTCACTCTTAAATAATGTTTTTTTCATCCAGTGTAAGGAATGGATCAGTGATGTGAAACATGGTGAAATCATTCTGTGATGCTAACCTCCCCTGTTTGGGACATGTCTCTGACTGTAAATGGAGATTTGTGCTTCCTACGCTCCACTTGCTGCTCACCCACAGGACCCAGATTAGCTGGTGTTGGTGCCTGGGGCCTAAACCAAATTCCTCAGAGAAGCAGAGGGAAGCGAGTCATCAAGCAAGTGACTTCACGCAGGCAACATATCAGCCCCCCCCCCCCTCCGGCAGGAGCGGGCGTCCTCCTTCTTATCACAGGGGCTTGGTGGGTGCAGTGACTCAGGGATTGATTTGACTGGGTGACAGGGACAGGTGTGGGGGAGCTGTAGCAAAGCCATGCTCCATTAAAGACAAGGGGGAGTGTCCCACCGCACCAGACGTCAGCCTGACAAACAGCCCAGCTTCTGATAATAGTCTGTCTGATCAATAGGCTGTCCGCTGCCATCCACTCTCTAGGGAAACGCTGTGGAGAGGGGCAGGTCTGGCTTCTGACCCCAGGGCAAAGGTCAGAGGTCCTAAGCATATAAAGGGAAAGGGAGGGTCCACTGGAGGCGTTACTTCAGCCCCAAGTATTTAAGACCATTTATGTACCAAATGAGAATTAAGTTAGGAGATATTTTTGGACCTGATTTCTCTGAAATCAGACATGAACACACACACAGACACACACAGACCTCATCTCTTCTCCAAGAGACCAATTGATTTATGTACATCTGCACCGCTGCCTCATTTGGTTTCATCACTCATGGTTTTTACTTCACCGTCCTCGTTTCTCCCCCCGTTTATTGATCATGTGATGAAGCAGAGAGTGGAAGAGGAGAGGAGCCTCTGTGGGTTTTTTAGTGGATTTAATGGTTTTCATTTTGCCACTGCAAAATGTGGACTGTGTTATTGATGGTTGTCCTCAGCTCCTCCGTCATGCCATCCATTTTGTTTATTTACAGAGCTGACCTTTCTCTGGATTGTCCCGTGCCTCCATCCTGCCTGCTACACATAGTCATCCCACTATAAGCTACTACATTATTTAAAAAAATTATTTAATAGGTTATTAACCACATTTTTGCAGTCAGTCATGAGAATGGGTTTTCAGATTGTTTTAAAGCATTGCGTGTGCACTGTATTAATTACAGTCTAGTGGGCAAAACACTGTATGTATTAAAATAATGCACCATATCAGCAATATAAAGATTTAAAGCTTTCTGTGTTAGGAAAAGTACAGAAAACCTCTTTACTTAAAATGCATTTTTCCTGGAAGTGTAAGGTTAATAATAAATGTTTTACATTAACATTTTTTTTGGGGGGGGGGGGGGGGGGGGGGTTGGTCCAAGTATTGAAGAAATTCGAAGAAAGTCGTTTAATGACTGACAAAGACTCCACTGTACAGACATTGAGAGGAAGTTTGTTCCAACACCTACAGTAGGTGCAGAACAGAAAAGAGTCTGAATGAATGTTTTAGGATGAGACGGGTATAAAAGCCTTACTAAAGCTGTTGTTTTGAACTAATGTATATACAGACCTTACATATAATTTGCAAATAACATTAACTAAATTATTAATTAAATGTGAACGCTGTAAAATGAATGTACAGTATATAGATAAACAGCGTTTACTTTTCCATCTTCTGTCGATAATTTGGTCACCCATGTGCTATAGATGCACAAGATAGAGATAAATTTGGTACCTATTAAATCGACAGGATTGCTGGAGGCGGCTTATAGAAATATAAGAATCGGCCTAGAAATTTAAATCTATTCAAATGTGTGTGTGTGTGTGTGCACATCTAGAAGGGTAATGCAGTAAGAATTAATGCATTTCACTACATTTCGTACTGTGTATGTTTGTGTATGTGACAAATAAAATTTGAATTTGAGAATTACCAGTGGTCAGTCAGGATGAACCTGTTTGCTTTCATGGGGTTGATAGCGTTTTATGTGCACGCACGAAAAAAAAAAACGTTTCAAATAGGATATTGCACGTGTTATAGCCGCATTCAGCACATTCAGCAGTTGTTTTTATACGAGCCGGATAGGAAACTGTGAGTCAAAGAGGCCTCTGCTTGTATCAAGCTGTGTTGCGGCTTGTGTGGAAGTCACGAGTTTAGTGGAACATAATGAGGTTAAAAGAGCAAGTTCCTTTTCTCGAGGCAAAATGTGGGGGAAGTAGTGATTTCAGAGCAAGTCTGCAACCCAGCATTGCCTCCAAGGAGGAGGATATATATATATATATAAATATATGAAAACTTTGGGTAGCATGCAATCACATACAATTTCTCTCTCTCTCTTTCTCTCTCTCTCTTTCCTAACATGTGCACACACACACACACACACACACACACACACACACTCACATTCATATGAGTCATAGCCACAGGACTATTTTAAAGGATCCTCTTCTTCCTCTTCTTGCGTTTTGGCAACGTTATCTCAGAGTGACAGTTGTGGCTTGAATGGCAGTGATATATCCTGACGGGGAAAGTAAGACTGCATATCTTTGAGGGAGAGCAAAAAGCCCACAGACCAAAACCGCATGCCGGCAGCCTCTGCCGACTTCAAACGCTAACAAGCTGGAATAACATTTTGCTTGGGGTGTCTGCTGGAGGCCTACCAGCTGCTGGCAGGCTGATTGGGGAGAAAGAGAGAGAGAGAGAGAGAGAGACATATTCATCATGACATATGTAGCATTCAGATGTGAGCTAAACCACTTTGAATGAAAGAATTATGTGCGTGCATGCGCGAATGCGTGTTTGTGTGTGTGTGTGTGTAGTAACTTCATGTGCTGAATTGACGTTCCTTCCAAATTAAATGACTGTCATGGCCGCGTGTCGAAAAGTAAGCGGAAAAAAACAAATCTCCATGCTGCGCCTGTGATAGAGTTTATCGTGCTACACATCCTTACATCTATTCTCAAAGTGTCAAGATCTGTTTCTTCAGCAGACACCCGTCTCTGTCTTCTCCCTCTCTTTGGTTGTGGTCTCAGATTGTCCACTCACATGGTGTATCTTATGATCAATATGCTGAGCGGAGTGTCTGGCTATGTGATAACAGGAAGTTGACGGTGCTGAGCCAGTGGGATCTCCTAACGTCTGTGTTCAAGGGTTTGTTGTGGCCCCCATGAGGACACACATAGACACATACATCCAGGCCCTGATATCGAGATTGCAAACACAAGTGTGAGTTCATTTGTTTCATCTCACAACCTCGATACAGCGCACGCACACAAATACATTTGCACTGGGTCCAGTTCTCAAAAACACAGTAGGCCCTTATGTGACACCGCGGTCACATGTCTGAGGTGAGTCTGTGGCTTTGTTGTGAGGTGCTGTACGAGACAAAACACACACACGCACACGAATACAGAGATGAGCTGACAGGCCTGTGACACCAGACACAGAAAGGGAGTGTGTGCTAGATGTTAGAGCACAATAAAAAAAAATGTGAGCAAGAGAACAGTAGCTTAACCACACCACACAAAAGGAAGTGGTATAGAGAGGCTTTCGTGTTGAGGTGTGGGCTGTAGCTGGTGTTAAAAACAAACTCAGTGCTTTACATCTTTTTCAGGGTTGAATAGAGCTTCAGAAGAATTTCGTTTAAAACACAGAAGCTCCATTCGACCCGAAAAAAGATGTAGTGAAACTTTTAACAGTGCGAAGCAACAATCACATGATTGCAATGATGGGAGTAGATATCTATTATTAGCTATATCTTTCTTTGCACTTCAAATGACTGTGCATTGTGTTAAGTGCAGTAAATGTGCACACACGAAACAAACACACACACACACACACACACACACACACACAAGAGGCATCTTCATTCATCTCAACAGTATAGTTAAACTCCAGTACTTGCACGCCATTATGGATCAGAGCTTTTCTATAGAGAACCAAGCCTTCCTCTATTTACTTGCTTTTCTAGTGCTAAAAAAAAAGCGATTAAGTAAAAAAAAAAAAAAAAGGCAGCTGAAGCACAGCTTAGACCACCCACAATGTCACGGAAGTATAAATTGGGTAGAATGTGGTCTGGGTGCAGCGAAGCCTCTATCCAGATAAGTCTGTTCTTTCATGAATCACATAAGAGGAGCCTACAGCTGCAGAACATTTCCGCTTCGCACAGACGCAACACGGCTCGCCGTTTCGACTTCACAGAGCTGCAAATCAATGATTTTATTGAAAATGATGGTGGGAAAAATAACATGCCCATGTAGTTTATGTAGCAGCGGTATTGAATAGTGACACTGTGTACATGTACCAGCCAGCATGTTGATGGAAACTGTGTAACTACCTTTTTTCCCCACATCTGTAGCGTTTTAACAGAAACTGTTTCATTTCTATATTTAACCACAGCGCTGTCACATTCTCATTTTTGATTGAGTGTTAATTTATTTTTTCTTTATAGTACCTCCTGTTGCAAAGCAAATTAAATGTTTATATAATTGCATAAGTTTTAATTCACTATAGTTTCTTTAATAACAGCATGCACTGGGACCAGTATGGTGGGTGTTTTGTATAAATGTGTAGAATTGATGATATTCTGTAATAAGTGTATCTGTGAGATGTTTATTTATTATATTTGGAATGAATCCAGTAAACCTTGTAAAGAGTTAAAGCTGTTCCTTGAATTTGAGGCAAAAATGTGTCCCATCACTGATATGCAGTACATATGTAATCAGACCAAACTTACGTCTTACATTTAGGCATTTGGCAGACACTCTTATCCAGAGCAACTTATATATATATATATATATTTTTTTTTTTCTCATATTACACATCTGAGCAGTTGAGGGTTAAGGGCCCAACAGTGGCAACTTGTTGGTTGTGGGGTTTGAACCTGGGATCTTCCAAACCGTAGTCCAACACCTTAACCACTGAGCTACCCCTGGCCCATAGCCTTTATAGTATGGATGGTGGTGCAAACATCTTGTCCATGTTTTCATGCCTCGCAAGCATAATTGCTGCAGATTCATCTCCTGCACATTTCATTCTGTGTATCTGCTGCTCTTCTTCCTCACCACAAAGGTTCTTACTGGATTCAGATCTATCTACTAAAGATTACTGAAGCTCATACAGTCAGTTTTTGGATGACTTTAGCTACAATATCATGCTAGTATTAGCAGTTATAAGTTAATCAAGAGTTCAAACAATGCTCAACTGGCATCTAAGGTCATAGTGTGTGCCAAGAAAAAACATCCCTCACACCATTACATCAGCAGCAGCAGCCTGAACTGTTGACATAAGGGCTTTTTGGGTCCATGAATTTCTGTCATTGACACCAAATTCGGACCCCATCATCTGCACGTCAGTGCATACAGTAAATCAAGATTCTTCAGACCAGACCAGTGTTTTTTCACTCTCCAGCACTATACTTTGTATGTGCGTATACCTGGTGCAGCCTCAATCTTCTCCTCTTTTCTGACAGGAGTGGAAACTGCTGTTGGATCCTGTCTTCCCTAAGAGTCAGCATGTGCCTTCTGAGATTCTACTCGGTACAGTTGTAGAGTGGTGATTTAAATTAATTTCAGACTTTCAATTTATGCTTTTAGTAGACTTAATCCAGTCTCTCCATTCTCTTCGGACTTTAATCTTAATCTTACTCACTCACTCATTTTCTATACCGCTTCATCCTGTATTCAGGGTCGCAGGGGACTGGAGCCTATCTTAGGAGACTTAGGGCATGAGGCAGGGTACACCCTGGACAGGGTCACAGTCTTGTGATGGACTGTGGGAGGAAACTGGAGTACCAGGAGGAAACCCACTGAGCACGGGGAGAACATGCAAACTCCATGCACACAGAGACGGATGGGAAAAAGCCTGGATGGGAATTTGTTTTTCCTCCCACAGTGCAAAGACCTGCAGATGAGGTAAACTGGCATTCCCATTACTATAATTGCCCATTGTGTGTGTGTGTGTGTGTGTGTGTGTGTGTGTGTGTGTGTGTGTGTGTGTGTGTGTGTGTGTGTGTGCGCCCTCCAATTGATTGGCCCCCTGTCCAGGGTCTCCAGGCACTCGCGAGTGTTTAATGGATAAGTGGTAGAAAAGATGAATAAATGTATGAAAATGTTTGTTTGGCATTATTTGAAATAAAAATTAAATAAAAGTTTCTTGTGATGCTGAAGGAATGTTTTTGTTTGTTTGTTGTTTACATTAGCAGAATGAATGAGGCCAAAGGATGAATTATGGCTGCTTTATGTTTGTGCTGCCTTTTAAAAAAAAATCCTTTTTATATGTCATCGATTTACAGCAGTGAGGCTGCCTCATTGTCCCTGCCACTAAAAATAACAGAGAGGGAAAATAACAACAGTGACACCAAGCTGGTATTGATTTTAACGGCTGGCCACGGTCTCCTAGCCGCCCCAGGGCACCTTTTATCGAGAGCAGTAAAATAACAAAGGAGATGGGCTGGAAGTTTTCCATGTATACCAATCAGAGTTTATAAATTGCTCCATTACCTTCATTTCCCTTGGTTACTCTGGGAACATTAGCAATTATTTTCTCGGGGGCTTCACCCACGAAACTAATAATCTGGTGATTTAGTGCCTTGTGGCGCGGTGCACCTACTCCCGCCTGCCTTAATCCATTCATCCCGCCACCTATCAGTTTGACTTCGCCAGGACAAATTGCTTTCCTGAGCACATCCAAGGGAAAATGGGTCAATAAGTATTCTCCAAGCTCCCTCTCCCATTAGGAAGTGTTAACAATGTGTCTTGAACCCACGAGTTTTAAGATTAGTGAGGATCATTATGGCGCTAATAAATAGAGAGCAGCTTAATGCATATTCCATATGATGAATTCAAAATCGTCTGGTATTTATCTATTGCTATTTATCGGTTATGGAGCACAACGCTAAATAAATCAGACATCTCGTACTGTATGTACTGCAACATTAGGATTATAATATATTAATGTGCGTATACGGTACATCATGTTTGTTTAAGTGTGGATTAAGCGTGTATGTGTGTGTGTGTGTGTGTGTGTGCAAACCTGCTTGTATGTGCACCCAGAGTAAGCGGGACTTCTTGCAGTGCTGAGGCTTATTTTAGCCAGTGTTAATACAGTAGATGGATAGCAGGCTGATGGAATGGACAGGGTTGGTGTGCTGCTTCAGCCTGCTGTCCCATTAGCAAGTCCCTAGGGACACACAGACCTGGAGGACAAGGAGACAGGCCCAGATTATCTCATACATCACTGCCTGGGGGACAGCACAGAAATCTGTGACATCATCATACGGGGACAAGGTGGCCTCCCCACAGCATGGCTGATCGTGTACTCCTGAAACACTCTGACTCAGACGATGTGATCTGACAAGTTGTTTGTTCTGCAGCATCGCCGCAGTGGCACCGTCAATGTAAAATCGTACTTAAGGGGATTTTATCTGCTCTAGTTAACGTTAATGTGTTTAAGGGGATATACGGTTGAATGTGAATGTTGCTGATCTTTATGACTAGAATGATTTTAAAGTTTTTAACATGGACATATAGGATAATAGTAAAATGTGTCTGTAAGCATTTATAGTGAAACAATTAAACTGATTTACTTTAAGATTTTCAAATATCCTCTGTTTATTGTAACCCCGTTTTATTTAATTGGGAATGTAATAGTTGTTGTTGTCGTTTGTCTTCAGTTCTTACAACTTTGGATGAGTTTTTTTTAACAATGGTAATGGCATCACTAAACACCTTTTTGTGTTTTTCAACCATGTGAAAGATCAATATTTTTTGTTTGTCAGTTTTCCTGATCCAACTTGACAAATTGTGCATGTTTAAACATTGCATGCCTAAAATTGAACAAATACTGTATGTGTTGACAGTAATTGATGCAACTCCATCAAGTAAATAAACTAGAGCATCAACAGGACCGGCAAAGAATTGCTGTACCACGCTTCAATAGGAAAAGGTCAGTGAATGAACAAATCTGTTTGGATGGATTTATTTAAAGAAAGGAGATGCAAATTTTTCGCGCACAACTATATAAGTTCAGAATAACTTCGAAAAAGACAATAAAGATTGCCTTGTAGTCAACACTAAAGATAGCTAGAAAAAGAGAAGCATAGTGGGATATGTTTTCATGCAGGCCTTAAATTTGAACATGGTAAACACTCTGTAATAAGACTTGTGGGATGTGCGCATACAGACATGCACACACACACACACACACACACATAAACATTGGCCTGTGGTCACATGGTTCCGATGTTGGCCAGTAGCCTCGACCTCAGCTCTTCCCAAGCTGGGTGGGATCGGAGGCTCAGCCAAGCCACAGCAGTGCCAAGACAGGCTGGAGACCAGCACTCACCACAGACAACGTGTGTGTGTGTGTGTGTGTGTGTGTGTGTGTGTGTGTGTGAGTGTGTGTACCTTCATGCCCAACATCACTGTATGCCCACAGCATGATGATATGTGGTTATCCCCACTGTTGACAGTAATTGATGCAACTCCATATTGGTAGAAAAACTCTGGAGAAAGTTTTTCTACCAATGTAACATACCTTAGAAGCCCACCCATGAATACACACACACACACACACACACACACAACCATAATCTAACTATTTAATCAGCATCTGATAACAACACAACCATGGCTGTGCATTAACCTGATAGTACTCCACTAAACGAGGTGCTTTTACACAGGATGTGATGCTCTCTACGGCACAGTAGTGACACATTCATGTGTCATGATGTACTGCACTTTATTGGAGTCAATGCCCCATGCTTAATTTCAGCGGCCGGGGAAAGAGAGAATGGAAGTGCGCTTGCTTTTCTTTTAGTTGCACCATGCTTCACTCCCTCATAAAGAGTCCTCCAGGCGCAGAAGGACAGGATCTATGCGTCACCCAGGCCCAAGTCATCTCTCTCTCTCTGTCTCTCTCTCTCTCTGTCTCTTCTCCTGCTCAGGCCCCTAGGATCTGCCCTTTGTTGCTGTCATGTTCTGTCAGTATAATCATTCAGACTAAACTGTACATTTACCCTGGATCTGAAGCAGCGATAAGAGACCCTAAGGCTCAGGCTTATCTGCAGCTATCAGAGTGGGGAAAAAAGTAGGATTTAAGCTAACCCCCTTCCCCCTACACTACACTGCTCATCTGTCCTGCAGGCCTCCTGTTTTGGCTGAATGTATGTGTAGATTTGCGTAACAATGTCAGATAGAGAGATCCAAAGAGAGAGTGTGTGTGAGAGAGAGAGAGAGAAAGAGAGAGACATTGCCATGCAGCAAATCCTCCTTCATAGGAAATTGTGCTATTTCCCTGAGAGATAGACAGCACAGACAACTACAATCCATTCTTCATCTCTTCCCATTTCCACTCTGGACTGTACCATAAAGGGCTGTGAGGAACATCTGCCACATATTTTGGAAAGAGCACCAGCAGTGTTCAACATTTTGAGAGCTGAGTAATTGCCGCCTTATGTTCCCTCCTGTCAGTATTAGCATAGCTTTTTCTCAGGCCTGCTTGAACAGATTGGTGCCATTTTAAAAAACCAAGACGAATTAGGCATGATTAAGGGTGAGGATATACATAAAATCCCAGTCTGGTTGTGCAGACTGGAATTATGCACCTTTTTTTTTTTTTTTTTAAACGAATCCTGGCTGAGGAGCTGTTAAGATGGTCCATGTGTTTAAGCTGAATCAATCGCTCGGCCATAGACGTCGCATGCAAACCTCACAGAACAGCCCGAAGTGTAAGTCCGCCAGCTCCACACTAGAGTCTGCACTTCCCGAGGTCAGTAGCTAGGGAGGGAGAAAAACATCACATGAGAGCCACAATTACAGCCCTCAGACATGAAAAGTGCCTCTTTTTATTCTTTGACAGGCCTGCTGTTGTTAATGGCTGGCGCTGGGCACAGACTACACTGCCCGTAGCTGCAGCGGTTTCGTCAGTGAGGAGCCGACTCCAGGACAGAGCCAGGGCCGCGGTTGAGGTGGCGGTGCTGCCTCGTTGCGGGCTTCCCTCAATTGCAAACTCTCTTTTATTCCCTTGTGCGCTCTATTACTGTGCTCCTTTGCAAGAGTGTAGCTGATTGCCTCTAACAAGCAACTGTCTTCCAGCTGATTAGACTACTCCCAGTCAAGCAGACATGAGCTATTTCACACGCCTCCCAGTACACCCACTATCATCCAGTGAAGCGTTCCTCCTGCTTTCAGAAATGCAAATGTCAGTAGGCACCTATCTGTGGCCTGACATAAACACATGTTTAAATATTGTTGCATGTTCCATCCTTTGCAATACACACAGAGGATTTGAGCAAAAGCATCAAAGTGGGCGAAGGCAGCGGAGCTCATGCCAGTAGCTCAGCATATGACATGCTTTACTGCCAAGAAGAGCTCGCTCCAAGGCTGTGATTTATTATCTGGCATATCGTAGCCTTCAAGTGCTTCATACACGCTGAACCGTTGAACTTCTCTTTTAAATCTGCAGGATGAAGTGGAATATTAGTCCCATATACAGCCGAATTCCTCCGACGGAGATAAACTTCCTCCATATCTTACTGGAATGCACACACACACACACACACACACACATTTGGAAAATGGCACAGCTGCTGCACCTGCCTGTGTTTGCCGGCTCTAGGCTCTCCTGCATCTCCTCACGCCTCTCTAAGCTCTGCTAATGAGGGGATTTTAATTACTGATAGCGTGGCCCTATCCCTCCGCTAACTGTACTCAGCTTCATTAACCGCCATCAAGAAGAGAGTGCTGCACATAAACACAGCTCATTAGTGTTGCCTCCCCTTCTCTGCTCATTGCTCTCTCTCTCTCTCTCTCTCTCTCTCGCTTCCCCTCCCTATGGAATGAACAGGCAGGTCATTTTTCTGTCCCCACTGAGATTAAGATACAGAACATTGTAAGCAACAGCAGCTCTGGGGAGGGGGGAAATGATGTTTGTACACTGAATATTTTTTTACTCTCAGGGAAAGTCAATATTTGTGCTTTTAGGGGCTGTAGTGTGGTCAGATCGCCACTGGATACCAAGAAAGGCTGGGTTCACGGTTGAAATTTACACGCGGGTGTTGGCAGGTTATCTCGTCAATAAATGTCAACACGGTGTGGGTTAATATCAGTGCAAGTGGATAACAGCTGCCGATACTCCATAACATGTCGGATAATATGGTATAATCTGCCTCTTCACACTTCAGATAGTGCAGAAGGGCTAGGTGAGATAGCTCGACCTTCACCTCACACCCTCTCCCTTTCTCCAATCAGAAGTGCTCACTGGAGTTGAAAATACATTTGAAGCTCTGTCCAGAGAGAGAGAGAGAGAGAGTGTGAGAGGATCAGTGGCAGCAACCTGTTCTAGTTTATCTAGTTAGTTTATTCATTGCACCCACCAGTCCTCCCACACACATCTATACAGTTTATATTGCTGCCAGCATCTATTTCTCTCTAGTGCCAGAATATTATGTTTGAATGTTTCTGGGAGAAGAATACCGCAGTTTGACTTCTCAGCGTGCTGAGATTTACAGGCGTGTTGCTGTGGGGCTAGTTAAAGCAAAACTGAGTGCTAGGCCTGGAGGGATATGTGGTCGTGCGTGACAGTGGCTGCCCAGTAAAAGCAGACCTGACAATTTCATGTGACTAGAGAGAGCAGAAGTGCTCATGACTTCATTTCCCTCTCTGGACCGTGAAATGTGTCAGATGTAAATGCACTCATTTGCCATTCTAATAACCCCAAAACCAATACCTCTACAGCTCTCAATGGCCGGACGTTACATCTCAGCATCTATGGTTCAGACAACAGCATGGCTGTAAAGCGAAAGTGGTGTTTCATAAAAAATATTTTAAAAAACACACTTGGTTTGACACTCTATCGTTTCTGAGGCGAAAAGAAAGCCTTTTGGAGAGGTGGCAGCCAATCGCACCCGCCCACGTCATCAAAGCCTTCAGAGCTCGGCTGGCACGAGCACGATCACTGTAGCAGGTACACTGAGCTCTTTGTTTACCCTCTTCTCTTACCAATCTGGCGCACAGATGGCTAACAATTATTTCGCTGTGTGCTCATTGCTTCTGGCAAACTACCAGTGTGCTCCGAGATTGGTGTAATCTTTTATTATTTATGATTGTCTAAGATTCCTGGATCAGGATTTGAGCACAAGCTGTTGAATAGCTGAGAGGAGCGACTGAGAGGGGGAGGCGGAGGAGTGAAATTGAGTGTAAACACAGAGCCTGGAAGCAGAAAGAAGTGGGAGCGCCGCCGTAATGAAGTTGTGAATGTTGGAGGCTGTTTGCAGGAGAGACGCACCCTCCGAATTCGAAGGAATTTAATCCCATTACCACACACTAAATATACAATTTGTTTTAAGCTCGCCGTCAGTTACGTTTTATGATAATAAGTAGAATGCTGCAGGCGCTTTTGGGAAGACTTTTAGAGGGCATGGGCTAATAATTAGATTTTAAAAGTAAGTCAATTTGGCTCCTCATTTGAAGTGAAAATAAGAGGCTTAGCTTCACACTGTGGCATCATATTAATTTGCCTGGTCTCCCTTTCTCTCTAGTTGGATTATTTGTGGTTCATAATATTAAAAATCTCAAAATAACAAACATGGCTGCCTTCCAGGGCAAGAAAATGTCAGTATATGAAATATAATATCATTTATTACATGTGAAATGAGTCATTGGCATCATGTGCACAATACCCTATCAGTGGGGGTAGGTTGAGTACGAGAAGCTATGCTGTCGTTCAATAACTTTCCTCTTCTCCTTTTTAGCAGACCTGCGGAAAAAGTGTCACCAGCCTTGATGGTGCTTGATAACAGTGTGTGTACTGTGGCATGCTGCGGATCTCGCTGTGTGATCTCTGTTCAAAGGTGGTCAAAGCTACAGCCTGAGGCCCTCTCTTAACACCGAGCCTCATCTTCTGTCAGAAACCACTGCTCCATGCTTAAGAACTCTTTCTCTCTTCCTCTTACACACTCACCTTTCTCTATTATTCTTTTACTCAACTCACCCCTCTCATTTTCCCCTACACTCACTCTCCCCCTCTCCCTCTCTCCATCTCAGTCTCTCTTTATCACTCTATTACATTTCCTCCCTATCGTGTTCTCTCGCTCTCTCATTTTTGACTTAATAGCGGAATGGAGTCCCCCTTGGAGGCGGTGGGCTCGGCGGATGGAGGAGTAATTTTTTTAGGGGAGCATGTGTCAGTCAGGAGCTCTAGTAGTGCTTGTGCACAGGCAATTTTGCCTGGAGGAGCAGTGGTTTATTGCTTTTGTGGCAGGAAATAAGAAAAGAGACCCTCTATGGTGTGGAAGTCATGAAATTACAGTATCCTGGAAGAAAATGAATAGGGGCCCTTCGTGAAGTAATTGCTGGCGGCTTTGTTCTGTGAAAGGAGTGCACACTGGCTGTCCAAGCACCACAATCCTCTCTCTCTGTTACTCCACGATAAGGGATTTACATATATATATATATATATATATATATATATATATATATATATATATATATATACTGTATATATATATATATACTGTATATATATATATATATATATATATATATATATATATATATATGCACACACAAAGCATTAACATTGATTATAAATGATGTAGCAATGAACTGGTGACAGGATCATGAGCACCAAGGCTCATTTATGCTTGTGGGGGGGCAAAGGCTAGCCCGTCTGGATGCAGCACAACTTGCTAAAAAAATCAATGCTGTTCATGATAGAAAGGTGACAGAACACCTAGTGCAAAGGGGGCAAGGTCACAGACCTGGCTTCCACATTCCCCAGATCCCAATACGATCAAACATTCAAACAAGTCTGATCTATAGACAACCCACCCCACAACCCAAAGGCACCCAAAGGATCTGCTGCCAACATCCCTGGTGTCAGACACCACGGCACACCCCAAGAGGTCTTGTGGACCATGAAATGTATGAAATATATCCGTGAAATAAATGTGTTGAAATGCCACAGCCAAAACACCTGAATGTTTCAAATATAAAGCTATTATGAGAATTATTTTTCTGGTAGAAATTATATTAATACATAAAAGGTCAGTAGTTTTGATTCATCATAAAACAAAAACAAACAAACAATAAGACACTGTGTGTGATTGTGATTTCCCACTTATTTGTCAGACAGTCTGTCTGATCATGTCTTTTGTGCTTTTTGGTGCAGTCACTTTATTAGCTAAGTTCCTCTGGTTCCTAAAATATATGCCATAAATCTGGAGTTGTCATCCGTAATGGTGCTGTGTGTGATATATCTTTATAATCACACAGCACTGCTAGCTAGACAAGTGATGACTTAATCCCCCTCCTAATTCCCCACAAAGCACTCGTTTGCACTGAACAGCCACGGTTATTTCTGCATCAATGACAAATTTTATTTCTCCACACAATATTTATGGCTGAAGGGCTTTCAACAGCTAGTGGTTGCTGACTGAGGAGCCATAGATCTTTTCATCTGACTTTTGATTATAATTGATATATTATTCATTCATTCATTTGTCTTTAGTAAATGTTTGTCTTGAGCAGCATCATGATGTAAACTATGGTCTTTCCTGGGAACACGGGGTATCAGGTGGGGACATATTGGGGTCCATCATCATGCATATAATTATTCACACTCACATTAAAATCTTTTTACAAAATCTTTGGATAACAAGTCAACATACTTGCATGATTTGGCACGTGGGAGTAACTTAAAATGTACTTCAAAATGTGTCCAGGATAGCAGGTTGGCTAGAGACCTGGTTGGACACAGTGGGAATGAGAAACTTTTGTGCAAAATTAAAAGAACTGAATACAGAAGACATTCTGCACTATTTCCTTCATTTTGTTTCATTTTTTCAATTGTATGATCAGCTAGTTATAATAAGTTTCTACAGTTGGTAATTGATTACATTAATATCTAGCTAGTATTTTTCTAAAATAAACCATTAAATAAATCTCACTATATGACCCTGGATTATTTGTAGTTGCTCTACAAAAGACAACCTGACTTGCTTTCGGTATACACTGAGCTCCATGAAAAAAACGAATTTGATATTGCATATAAGAGGACATGTTTATATTTTATTGGCAGGGTAAAAACATCTTGGTAGGTGGGCTGCATTTGGCCAATAAACATTTTGCCAACCTCTACTGTGAAAACCGTGCTGCATGTACAACTGAGCAATCTTCCGTATTTATCAGACTCTGTGAATCACACTGCTCACACTTTAAATACATGTTTGTTTCCCTGGCAACTATGCCCTGACTTTAAAGAGTTGTCATGTTGTGGTGTTTGCTCAGCGGGTATTTACAACCAGTCAGATTAGATTATAAATGCACATTTTAAAGCACAACAGTGATCAAATTCAATCACTCACAGCAGTCATCTAACCTAAACCTAAGGCTGCTTTTTCTCAAACAAATTCACACTCCCCCCCCCCCCCAAAAAAAAAAAAAAAAAAAACACACACACATTCATATTCTTGGGCAGTTTGTTCACCCTGTTGCAGAAATTACAGTATTGATTAGTTCTGGCATCATGCAGAGTGAGTGATGAAGGTATTGCCTGCTGATGTGGTGTTTGGAGAGTACCAGCCGCGAGGGTGATTAAAGAAAAAAAATCAGGCAAATGTGCTGGCCTGCTTGGCTTTGATAAGTAGCCTGACATGGAAAAAAAGGTTTCAGATAACAAGAGAGGAGTCATAAAAACACTAAACATGTTCAAGTGAATGAGGTGTTTGTTTTGTTGGGAGGAAAAGGTGTGAAGCTGCAAGCTGTGCGACACCTCATCTTTGGTGTTTGAGGGGGGGTTCCAGGCTGAATATGTACTGTATGTTAACTATAACGAGAAGCCAACGTCACTTTTTGGCTTCTGAACACATTAACACGGTTGTGTCTGTGGCTGGCATGTGTGAACAAAAATCCTGCTACTTTGTACGTACACGTTTCGTCCCCGAAGGGCTTGGCTGGAGAATCTGGCTCTGATCATGTCATTTGACATGATGACCCCAGTGGCCCACCTGCAGCTTCGCCCTGAGGCTGGCATACTCAGCTGCAGACAGACTTCTGCCCCTCAATCTGCCCAGGCAACACTCCCTGTGATTGACCCACAATCCACTGGGCTTTCAGTTCCCATGGTAACAGATCTCTATGCAGTCATGAAATGATCTACAAAATAATGCACATCAGTGTTTCCTGTAATGTGCCCCTTACTCTCCAACCCTCTCCCTCAGCAGCTGGTAAGAAGATACGGCACGAAGAAGGAATCTGTCAGACAATTAGTTTTGCTCAGATTCATCTGCAGCACTGTCGGTCGTGATGCTTAAATCAATCACACTCCAGTGATTTTCTCCAACTGCTACTGTGTTGGAGCTTAAGGCACTGGAAATGTATGACAGCGAATCCCAATTTGTGAAAAAATGACTTCGGAATGGGGAGGAGGAACTAATTAGAAACTGCCTAATCTTTGAGAACATGTTAAGTATTTCAAAATCATTTCATCTCGATTAGGTTTGTGTTAGAATTCAAACCGTATAAAAATGACATTAGCTGGATATAAGGTGTGCTAGACAGGATAAAAACATTGTTTTGTCTGACAAAATATGATCACGTGTAAAAGGTGGTATGGCCTGCAGCAACAAAGTGGCAAACAAATATGTAAAATTTATTCCTTTCATCTCCTTTGAGCTTTTTTCTCTCCTACCGTGTGTAACAATGTATCACAAAACCCCCAAGTCCTTCAAAAGCCTTCTTTAAGGTGTGGCAACTCTTATGCTTTTGATTGTGGTCCATTGTGTTGTCTTTTCTTTGGGTTAAGTTTAACCTACAGCTCTTTAAGGTTTATGACCTTAAAGACAAAATAGGAAGTACCTTTGTGGGGGTAAACTATTTAGATAGATGTGTAGAAGTGTGTGTGTGTATGTGTAGAAGTGTGTGTGTTTGCAAAAGGGGGAGAGGAGTGTCAGACAAGTGAGAGAGCCGCCTGTTGATCAGTGAGGAATAATGACAGCACAATGCCCTATTAGGCTCTGCCTTCCAGTGAGTAATCTTCCCCTGCTTTAATGAGAGGGAGAGGAAAGGCGAGAAGAGACAGACCGTGGTTTTATGCTCAGGGAGTTCAAAGGGACGGCTCTGGGAACTTTAGCAGCTCATTGCGAAAATTGATGTAGGCTAAATGCCGAGGAAAAGTGGCCCTGGCAATTACCTAACAGCAGCGTGAAAACAGCTCCTGCTTAGCTTGAGTGAACATGCCAGCACTCTGCAAGTGTGACAGTGTGGACATACACCTCTTCTCACCTCCACAATCTGAAAGGGACGAATCTAGCAGAAAGCACCAAGCATGAGTCTCCTTCAATTATATAAAAAAAATAATAAATAAAAAATCTTTTTGCTCAAGAGAAAAAAAAAAATCATCCATCTTGAGTGTTGTCATTTTCTCTGCTCAGCATATTAGCCTAAAGCTATTTGATTGTGTATCAAATAAATTAATGGACTACTAATAAGCAGGAGCAGCACAGGTCTTTCAGTAGCTAAGAATGGCTGACAGAAGGTCACTCTTCAAGGGCTTCATATCATACAGCCTGCCCGCCTGAGCAGAATCAATGATGGCGTTACCATTATGGAGGAGGAGAGGCTTTGTAAATGGGAGCGCACAAGCCTCTTGACAGATGAGTCAGGCGCAGCACACAATAGTCATTAAAGGCGCTCTGTTCTCCAAGCTCCCATTGTAGCTTTTTTCCTATATTGTCAGCCGCTGAATAGCCTTAACCCCTGCTTTAACGACATGAATATAATCTTAACAGATTCTGAAAATTAGACGGGAAAAAAAAATGGCCATCTGATTGTCAGCTAACAGTGGAACAGTGACTGTCTGTGAACACTGGAAGGAGGAACTGTGTGCTGGGTATTTGTGCCACCATTATCAGAGCTATTGATTTTTTCTGACAACACAGTGAGGAGGTCATTGTAGCTGAGGGCCTTTACTGTTCAGTCAGCCACCTCCTTAGCCCAACAGAACAAGCAAAATCGTCTCGCACACCTTTGTAACATCAATTTAGTGATGAATATAGCTGAATATTATATGGTTTGAATATTGGACATTTCATTGGCATACGCATTTTCTATTAAATGTGTACAGAGTCTATCACTGTGTTTGAAATCATTCCCTATTCAGTAGAAATTTTACTGAACCCCACAAAAAATTAACAAAGCCTTAAACACTCCTCTATATGAGTTTGCTCATTACTCTCTAAGAACAGTGATGTCCCACAATCATAGCATACACACACAATAAACAATCGTTAGAACAAAACAGTTTGACTGCAGAATTTCATTTCCAAAACATGATTTAAAAAAATAAATAAATAATTAAAAACTGTGACATAGGACATTCCCATATTAAATATATTAATCAGTGAAAGTGCATGTGAATCAAACTGAACAACACCACACATTTCACATTTTATTTATTGGTCACTAGGGTATGTTGTTCATGGAATTAAAAGAGTGCACCATCACGTGGGATAAACGAAAAAGAAAACACCCCCTTTAACTTATGTTTGGGAGGGTTTTTCTCAAGAACGAGTTCAGCATATGATGTCAGGTCAACATGGCCACTTGCAGCATCAACAGTAAATATTATAATCATTCACTACTATAAGTAAGATTTATATTTACTTTAGATCAAATAATTCTAAAAAAAATCTAAAGCACAGTTTGCCTTTTTGAAAGTAAACACATCATAAACACAGGATTACTAATGTTATCTGCTATGTTTGATTCCACTCTTCATAATTTATCATCTTTGCTGTGTTTTTTATAGGCTTCACAAAATAATGCCATTCCCTGAAAATTGGGCACTATAAAGTGAATAGGAAAGAGGTTTCAAGACATAGCACATGTCAACAGCCTGTTAGCTTTCAGCACGCTGTACTGATGTGAGTACTTGACGTTTTGAGATATCAGTGAGTGGCTGTGGATATCTTAGAATTCAAATTTCAGAGTAGTAATTGGTTGTGTTTCCCTCTGGCCGGTTGTACTGAGGCAGCCTGGGGCCCCTGCCAATGGCTCCGTTCCTTTTTGTTTGGTGACACTGTTCATGTCTGCATTTGTCCCTTTTGATAAGGCCTTTCATCCTGTTTGCATTGATTACAGCCTGTCGAGTCATCCTGATACACTGTCAGCTATTCATACCCCCTCTGTCACACACTGGGCCCATTGTAGGGGCTGGAATGTGTGTGTGTGTGTGTGTGTGTGTGTGTGTGTATGTGTGTGTGTGTGTGTGTGTGTGCGGCTATAGGCTCGGATTGGAAAGCATGAGAGTATCCTGGAGACAGCGACATGGCTGCAACCCACTCATCATGAAAATAAGACCCCCATTTTCTGCTCCATGAGCAGGAACCTCAGAGTGAGTACTCACAGGAGCGGGGAGCATTACTCATTTATATGAAGAGAGAACATTTCTGGGAGTCTGAAAAGCTTGTTTTCCCCCCCATGTCATATTAATGACCACAAACCAAGCAATCTGCATATGGCACCAATCAGCTGATGATAAATACAGCTCTGTTTAATAATTTATCTCTGCCTTGTTTTTCAGTGTGCAAACAGTAAATGGAGCTCAAAAGATACATGACCTTCTTATCAGCTAACCCCATAACTTTGGCAGTAGCTAAGACTACAGAGGGGGAAAAAAGGCATTTATTGTGAGAGCTTTCCCACACAAGATTACATGAGTGCTAACAACATCAGAGCACACATTAATACCTGAAAAACTGGACTCCCCGTGCTCATTGTTACTGGGACGTTTGAACGATGCTTGTTTGGAGTTGTTTATGGTGTGCGTTTGCAACCAGGTGGGTGTGTGGGAATGGGGCAGTGACTTGGGTTGAAAGTGGAGAGGGCGATCCCTTGTTCTGAGAAGAATTAAAAGCACCTCTGCAAATAGCGGCATGTGTAAATCCTGGGGGTGGGAGGTTCACAGCGGCTGGGGTTTCCGTATAAATAAACAGTGAGTGAGGTCTGCATGGGCGGATGGGCTCTTGCCCTCTCCCCCACTCAGAGGTTAGGCCCAGCCTTTTGTTGCTCTAAATCCAAGCACTTTCTATTCAACCGACTCGGGGGGGGGGGGGGGGGGTTGCCTGGGAGAGATTAGGCTGCCAGTTCTAGTGAGCACACACACACACACACACACACACACGCACACACACAAAAACAGCTTCTTTCTCAGCCAAAGGAATGGCCCAGAAAAACACCTCCTCATTTTTTTTAACAAGAATGGACAGAATCAAGAGTCTCAGTCCCAAGCCGGGTGCAAAAACCTGTCGTGTGAATGAGTGTCTGACACCGTCGGTTTGCTACCAAAACCATGGAAACCTTCAGTTCTACAGCCATCACATCAACCAGCCATAAGCACTCCCACAATTGGCACAAGCGTCAGGTTTTTTCATGGTGCATTGCAAATTCTCCAAATATACAAGGCCACCTTATTCTGCATGCTGGTGTTGCATAATCATGTGCTAGAATGACAGTAAACATGGTTCATGACATTTGTATTATTATTAGTAGCAAATAATCAGAAATCCCTGCTGTAGCTCAAAGTAGTAGTTAATGTGTAATTGGGAATCGATATTACATATCTATTACACAAAACCACACGTTTATTATATTGCAAATAATATAGTTTTAGATTCGTTTTAGAATAATACCAATTGACAGAAACGCGTAAAGAAGTGTTATTGATTAATGGATAAAAAAACAATCATATTAATATTATTGAAAGAAATCCCTCCGTTAAGTGTTTGCATGCTGCTTTGTTCCTTTGTTTTATGTAAGGCTCTCATTACCACGTGGTAGTAACAGATTGTTTGAACTGGAAAGAAAAGCCATTCGAAGCTAATTAAGCAGCCATTCCAGGCACTATTCACGAGCAGAAGACCGAGAAGCACAGGCATTTGTCAGCGCTTGACCCCGCGTGGTATTGATTGACAACAAACCTTCCTGAATGACAGTCTTAACCTTCGCTGTCCAATCAGAATCCAGAGCATCGGTGAGCTGCGCCGTCATTGGCTGAGAAGGTGTAAAGCCGCAGACCAAGCCCACGTGGGTGAAACGAAGCAGCCAACCCGGGATAGGCTGTTACTGCACGGCTCAGACATGGCCGACGTTCACGGGGATCAGACCCAAACAATCTTATTTCCAACTTCAGCTATCCGTCTATCGACATAATGGGTCATATTCTCACCGTTATACGCACTTTAAAGGCTTCGGGGAAAAAAGAGCGTCACGCCAAGGACTGCACGAATCCAGCAATCAGTCTACGAGGCACTCTCAGTTTGAGCCTCACTGACTGTATTCGGAGGATTTATATAATTTATAGTCATCGTCACCAAATCAGGGCAGCATCAAGCTGCGCAGTGTGTTTTCTATTGAATAGTAAGACGTACAACAGCTTAATATGTAAAGATATTTTTTGTCTCAGGTGACTTGAGGTTTTAAAGGCTGTTGTTGCTTTTATTTGAATAACTTTTTTTTTTTTTTTTTATAATAGGAGAAATACAGTGTAATACAACCAAACAATGTCCTAATATCAGTTTATTTTTAAACTAATAAGTGTGTAACTAGATAGAAGCAGAAAACATTGTTTCCTCGATGACAATCAATTTAATTACTTTATGGATTCCAGTAAAAGGTCGTTCACATAAAGAGATAATCAGTAGCAGAAATACCTCGAAATGTTTAGCGATTGCGAGCTACCTGTTCTGATCTAAAATGGCGAGGATGACGTCACCCAACGACCCGACGCTCCCACGTGGGGACACCACGCTGCGATTGGACGGACCGCCTCGACTCCGTGTCCGGGTCTCTGATTGGCTCAAGAGAGGCGCTTTCGCGGCAGTTCAGCCCTCGTGTCAGTAGTCTGTCTGTGTGTGACACAGGGCAACGGCGCTGGACGGAGAGGAAACCCGAGAGCGGACTACAGCGTTACTCTTCCAAGCCTTCCTAAAGCTCTTCAGAAATCGGAAGTACATTTTGGCACGATTTTCTTTTCGGAGGATTACGCGACCGGTCGACTGACTGAGTGGCGGAGTTTTGCGCGGTGAAGTGAGTGAATCTTTGAGCCCGGGCTCAGGACCTGCAGCAGCAGGAGAAGAGCTTGTCTTCAGTCGCCTTGGAGAAAGAGGGGGGGAGAGAGAGAAAGAGAGAGATGGTTTATGTCCGACTTTGGTACTGAGACATGAACATTTCTGACGCTTGGACGGCGAAAAAGCGACAGAGTCTCGCTGTGTGTTCTCAGGACAGCTGTTCCGCGCTATAAAGCGGCTCCTGCTGCTGTTTGGACGCTCGGAGACGCGGAGGCAGGTACGCGGCTAGCAGGTTAGCATAGCCACAATATATTGTTCTTCCACAAATGAGAATTCGGGAACGCTATATATAAAAAAAAAAACCCGGCGCGGTTGATTAGTTAAGCTGTACATCTGTGTTTACATGATTAGGACTTAACTATACTTGGCTGAACCTGTTTTCTGATGTGTATTTTGGAAAAAAATGAAGGTGTGGGCGCGTAAAGGCTAAACAAAGAAAGAAAAAAAGCCCTAACCAGCTCGTCTGGTCAGTGTTTTATGTGTGATAAGGTCAGTTTCACATGTCCGCTTCGGGTTACTCTGACCCGACAGCTTGGTGTGAATAGTTTGGACAGATTGTTGAGCGACGCCGTTAAACGCCGTTGTTGCGCTCAGCAGCCTTTGTTACTCTGACGAGGAATTAAAAACTAAATTGTCCCTCGTGCGCGTGTCACATCCTCCAGCAGCAGCTCGAGCACTGAAACGTGAGCGGAGGAAACCTGTGTGAGGCTAACCCTATGTTTTCCACGCTTGTGTTTTTATTGTCTGCCCAAAAAGGTGAAAGGGTTCGAAGCAGATCTGAGAGAAGGGGAGTGTGTCGGTCGGTCGGGGTGTGTGAGTTTACCCCCCGCAGCTCTGGCCGATGTGCTGAATTACACTGGCTCATCTCCATCCAGCAAAGCGGCGAGGCTCCGACAAATAAAGGATACATTTCAGGATGTATCCGCAGGGCCGGCATCCGGTAAGTCCACATCTTGAACTGATATGAGCCGTAATTTGCTGCATCTGCATCGATTTAGCCTTTTTTCCCTTCTTCTGCTGTACACAGCTCCTCCACTTCTCCTGCTAAAGTGTGTGTTTATGCTCTAAACGAAAGTCCGAGTGGAAATATTCCAGGAAATGTGCACTGAACCCAATTAAAAAACGTACTTAATCTTGTAGGGAATTAAGAATGTAGTATATAGAATTAAAATAAAAAATATTTTCTGAAATACAATTTGCTGATGAAGAAAAAGTAGGGAAAATTTTTTGATTTATTAAAGTCCAGCAAAATGATTACAAAACTGTTTTTTTGTTTGTTTAGTTATGTTTAATTGTTTTATTACTTTCTATTTGCTTTGTTTGTTTGTTTCTTGACCCCACTCCCATACACACACACACACACTGCCTGGGTTTTATGCGAGCCATTAAATCACCTAGATGTTACTATAGGAAAGTTGTCTCCCCCCCCCCCCCCCCGGTTCACGGGGCCTGAAATATTCGAGGTGCTTCCGGCGGGTGCTGAATGCGTTCGCTGGAAAACAAATTTCGCTTCTCTGGGGATGTAATTGAGTTTGATTGATGTGATGGTTGTCTTTCAGGCGCCCCACCAGCCTGGTCAGCCAGGCTTCAAATTCACCGTGGCAGAATCATGCGACAGAATCAAGGATGAATTTCAGTTCCTGCAAGCTCAGTATCACAGGTAATGTTCTAAAGATTCTGAGATGGTCACATAATGTTTTGCGCCAGAGTAGGTCGATGTCTGTCTGTTCCACCAGTGCTGCATGCATTGGTCGTTTAGCCAAAAAGAAAATGTCATCAGTGCTTTCAAAGAGAGATGCGAGTGCAACTGCATGTTAAAGGAGGATTAAATGGCAGTGTCTAAATGCCTGTGTGTTATTTCAGTCTTAAGGTGGAGTATGACAAATTGGCCAATGAGAAGACAGAGATGCAGCGCCACTATGTCATGGTAAGATTTATAATTTATGCAAATAAAATATGATATACAAACTTAATCTGCAAATATGCTCTTGTTTAAAGAGAGTATGAGGGGTAGTGTGCTTGGTTTATATACCTGCATTGTTATTAAGTGTGTATGTGGCTGAGAATCCTCTCCCAGTGCCTTTAGCTTTATTAAAGGGCCCTGAGTGACTATTCTGAGCCCTAGGCTTCTTTATACGCTGCCCCTTAGCCACAGGGGTCAATGACCATAGCATTGTCCCCTTTCTTCCTCTGCCTCTCTCCTCCTTTCTGTATTCCACCCTCCCTCACTCCCCCTTCTTTCTCTCTCTATTGCTCCCTCTCTTCCCCTCTGTGTGGGGATCTGATTATTCTCCAAGGAGACGCTGCTCTCGGACAAATGCATGGCTGTAAATTAGGTGAGGGGTGATGGAGTAGGGCCAGGGGCGTCTGTGGGAAAATACTCGATTGCGGCGGAAAACTTACAGTCTGCTGATAATGAGATTTACCACACAAACAAGGAGCTTGCCTGAAAAATCGCTGTTAATCTTAAGTGCAAGCTTAATCATTTACATGTCTAAAAAGAAGCAGATTTGACTGTAAGTGTTTGGAGATCAGAAAATTCGCCCCGCCCCAGGTTTTATGATTAGCAGAGGAACAAACAAAGGCTTGACATGATGTAATTCTACAAGGTCAAACCATGGAAGTGTATTCTCTTATCTTGGGTAAACACGCAAAGGATGACTTTAACCAATACCTGGAGACGCAAGTTAAACATTCCGTTCGCATTAAGAAGCTTGTCAGACTGATAGGAGGAGGAAAGGTTAGGTAAACACCAGGAGGAGTCCTCCATGCTGACGGTGCTGATAGAAAAAGCTGCAAGCAGAAAATCCTTTACAAAAGAACAATCCAGGGTCAGAGATACTGTTGTAGTGAAATCAGTATCAATTATGCTGGATTTTTATTAATTGGATTCGTTTGGATGTGTCTTGTCCCGACTTGACTTAAAGAAGCGAAAGGGCCAGATTTAAAATACCAATGTGAAAGGGTTTGAAGTGCTCATCAAAAGCTCCCTCTTTCTCTTACCCCTTCATCTTTTGCAAAAAAAAAAAAAAAAAAAAACAGGCACCTCTCTGATGTGCAGTGAGAATATTTGATGATGTTCATATATGCTGAGTGGAAAGAAAAAAAGAATATATTTTTCTGTTTTTCCTTTTCTTCCCCAGTACTACGAGATGTCCTATGGGCTGAACATTGAAATGCACAAACAGGTATGTGAGCCTTTGATCCTTTCCTGTCTTTACACACACTGTCTCTGGATCTAGTATTCTAGAAAGGGGATTGGTGGTGTGTGTGTGTGTGTGCATGCGCACAATCAGTGTTTCTCAGTGTCTCTTCACTTTTCCTACCTGTGCAAAGTTAACAGCGCCTGCCTGCATGGACAGTTTCAATGAGATTAAAGCTAAGCATTTGGCGTGAAGCCCTCTTCTGTCTTAATGACTAAAGCGAGACGAGGCAGTTCAGGTCCCATTATGTCAGCAGGTTTAAAAAAATTGTCTGAAATAAAACATGGCAAAAAATAGCTTCTGTCATAAATTCAGCTCTTCTAGTCAATTCCTTTAAAAAGCATACATTTCACAGTACAACCTGCTCATACTCTTGGAATCTTTTCTTTGTTTGCTTTGTCCTAGTGACATTTTCCCAAGGATTATCCCAGGAAATATTTGTTAACGCGAGCATGTCTTTGCATTGTTTTTATTTATCGCATGACTCCATGTTCTAGGTAATAATGCAACAGCAGGATTCTCTTTATGCGGTTGGTTCATCACAGAGGAATGGCGCTAGTTTAGTCTGCTCTCCCCCTTACACTCCCTGCACCTCCTGAAGGTTAATAGCATCAGGGAGGAGCAGCAGAGCAGGCGATCCATCAGTGTCCTCCGTGCGTGTCAGTGTGCTGGGCCGTTCATCAGGTCCCACACTCTTCTGATTGCTCCTGTCAGCCACTTATCTCCCAACCAGAAGCGGGTTGCGAGAGAGAGAACGTGAAGGGGGGAGGGATGGGTGGGGGGGTAATATGTGGAGGCATCGAGGCGAGCAAGTGGGAGGGCCAGTCCTGTGTAAACAGGTTAATCGACTGATCCATTTTAGTGCTTTGACTTTTATCAGCCGCTGCCACAGAGCCCATGTAGGCACTTGAATAATTCATCCAGCCCTGGTTTAAACCTGCGAGAGAGGTGTGTGTTGAAGAGCAAATGTGCACACCTCCTCCCACTCCTCCACATTAACCCCAGCGCAGGAGCACAAGGCAGACAAGGAGCGGTTAACCGCCAGAGGTGGCTCGGATTACTCGGTCCACACCACCATATCCTCCAGACTTAAGGATTTATTTCCACCGACAGACAAATCCGAGACTCTGCATCTGGAGACGTTCCCCAACCCTACGCCTTCATCCCGCTTGTGTTTTTGTGTTTTAAATAGACAGGACGGAATGCAGGTTTTTAGATGGCGTTTACTCAATGTCTAATATCTGTAGACAGCTGTAACGGCAAGCGGAAACAGCGCTCTGATGGCTGCATTACCCTGTCAATGAGCTGCCACGATGGGTTATTATTATTATAAGACGATCCAGGTTTCTCATCTGTTGTGACTGGCGTAGTGAAAATCCCCCTGCCTCTGTGGCCAGGTGGTTGCTTTCTGTGAGTAGAGCCCTGGATTGAGCTGATCTGCCCTGGGTTGACACTGGGACTCTGATCAATGATTTATACAGGGGGGACTCTAGTAAGTGTTTGCTAACTGCTGGATGGCTCGTCTTAGCGCGAACCAAAGCAAATAGACTCGTTGTATGAGGTGAACACACACAGCCCCTGTTAAAAGAAAACACAAGGTGCCTATAAGTGAGGGCTAGGATCCCAGAGCCAACTCCACCCCTCATTTTCTCACTAAAGAGTCTGTGGTCAGGTAACTGCATGCACCCATACTCTGTGAATCAGCTATTTGTCATGGTTTGTTTTAGAAGGCACGCAAGCACATGTTCAGGTTTTATTCTTTTCGACCGCAGGTTTCAAGACTTTTCCTTCAGCAGATAACCACAAATTCTTTGCTAATTTTCCACACTCACAGCACCGCTATTGTGTGTGAGATCACTAGTTCCGTGTTGCATGAAGCGAGTGGTAGTTCTTCATTACCGTGTCAGAGGACCATCCTACTCTCTATTGAAAATTGGAGCCCTATCAGCCTAGCTGGGTCAAGTATTATTTGTGATGGGGAGCAGAATGCTGCGAGCACCAGTTGTTTTTCCTCCATATTCAATGCTCATCAGTGTCTCGCTCTGTTCCGCCCGCGACTGATAGCAACAGACAAATAGCTTTCAGCACGCCATTGACAGGCTGGCCCTAGAGTGCTCTTGAAGGGGTGCTAGACAGGTCCGAGTACCTGTAATTGTGTAGCAGAGCATGAAGCTCGCTGTTCAAGAGCTGGGCTTTCATCTGCTTAAAGTGACATCCTATTTTTACCCACAGCCAAAGCGAACACCCTTTTCCACTGCCCTCTCTGTGTGCAGGCTACATTTCAGTGGAAGCAAAGCATGTGTTATGGCTTAGAGATACACATTTGTGGCGCTCAAGATAGTGAGAAATTTTTTTTTGCCATGGAGTGCGAAGGTTTACATTGACTGACAGATAAGTCAACCCTTGACCCCACTCAGCCAGCTGTCAGCATTGTGGTAAGCTCTTAAGGAATGTGCTTGATATTGTTTAGGCCTCTCAGCAAATCCTGTCAAATGTTTGCCCTCGACAGGTTTATCTTGGCAAGTGAGGATTACACATTCGGCTGGTTCCTCTACTTTTTGTTTACACATTTGCCTTTTTTTCCTTCCTCCTTTCTTTGTGAATGATCAGACCCAAGTGCACTCCCGTTAGTTTAGTAAAAAGGAAACGTGGAAACGTGATGCAGCAAATTTACAAGGGTGATTTTTATTGCATGTATAACAGGCTGACAAAACAAGTTGGATTTGAGAGCAGAGAGCATACTGAAAGCAACATGTTTTTGCCGTGTCCTCTTATCCACTTTCATGTCCATACTCTGCAACCGCTTTGATGTGGAATACTCTCCGCCTAAGATTACTGTCAATACATCTTCCATTTCCAGCTGCCTGCTTGCTTGGTCCAGGCTGTACACTGACTGCCTGGCCTGAAATGAATATGGCCACATCATACTGGAGGAGAGGGCAGGGAAACTTTTATCCATCATCTCATATATTGTGTTTGGCCACCCTGGTCACTTGGCATTTTTCAGCAATATGTTATAAATAATTTCCTGGTCAGCGCAGCACTGCATGTTTACAATTGAATGAGAAAAATGAAAAATAAGGCAGAAGAGCAATGTGATGTTTGTGCATGGCTCTGGCCCTGGGCTGAACTGAGGCTCATAAATTCTGTAGATGATGCATCTGTAGCCAGGCACATTCTCTTTTCCTCCCTCATTACAACCTTTTTTTTTTCTTCCCCTCATGTCAGAGTCTGAGCGAGACATGTTATGTGAGTTGTGAGACAGCAAAGATATTGGTTATGCAGAGAATATATGGATTTCCGGCTACAGAATTTGAGTGCTGGTCTGGAATAGACGCTTTAGGAGGATATATGGAGAGATGAGGCCAATCGTCTTCCTTCTGTTATCCCTTCCCGCAGCAGCCCCCACTACCGCCATTTCCCCCTCTCTTTATCCACCTTTCGTGCACGGTGCTCATCTGATCGACAGGCCGAAAATTCAATTTAATGACCTGCCCGCGTGCCTGTAATATGATTTTACAGGCTGTTACGGTCAAGCCGAGGTAGCATTTGCATAATGATTGGGGCGCACTAGGAGACGGGGGCGCTCGGCCGCAGTTGCCATGGCAACGATGGCCAGGCTGGTGGAGAGAGAATGGAGGTCGGGTGTGTATAGCTGAGGAGGGTGCTGAGAAAATGAAGAAGGAGGGTAGTGGGGGGTGGATTGGGCCCAGAATACTGACAGAATTGGCTCTAATCCAGTGTCTCTCATTACCGACTGCCTCAGACGTTTCCATCCTCAGCCAAAAGCTTCATCTTAATTCCCAACATCAACAAGTGGCTTTTCAGTATGTAGCCAAGTCTAGTCTAGGCTTAACTTGAAGCATTTCCTTATCGCCCTCTCAAATACAATCGCATCTCAAGCACTCGTCATCTGTGAATGACTTCCGGGTTGCAGTACATGTATCTGACATAGCATAGCAAGTCACAGGGAAGTCCTCATCAGCAGCACACTGTATTACCAAGCCGGCAGCGGGTGAAGTGTAATGGTGCTCTTAACGTGGCTTTGGCTTCCGTGCGGTTTGGAGTGTACACTCATCGCAGCTGTGCTCCCTCTCCCCTGGGCCCTCCTAATGCTTTAAATATTTCACATGTCAATATCACGCTGTTTGGAGTGTGCCGAGTCAAGCGCTGCTGATTGCCATGGTAATTGACTTAATCGTTGTAAACACTAAAAGGGGTTGAGTCAAGCTTTTTTTTTTTTTTCTTTAACAGTGTTGTACTTTCCAGTGCTGGTCCATTGCCTCATCAGTTTCTGTTTCTCTCCCTCTCTTTCAGACTGAGATTGCTAAAAGGCTTAACGCAATTCTGGTTCAGATCATGCCCTTTCTGTCACAAGAGGTAAGTTTTATGCTGTTTATTATGACTTGTCAGATCAGAAGTATTAGTGCTTAGCACACATTTATGTTCTTGATGTGTTTAGTTATGTAGCGATTTGAAAGCAATTAAGAAGTTTATCTGCTCATGTTTACGTATAAAAAGCGTCTGTATTTATATGTTACATAATAGTGGATGATGGATCGAATTTAAACCCAGGACGCCTTGCACTCATTAGTTTACCAAAACGAATATGATGATTTTAAACAAAGATCTATGACTCTAGCCATACTGCACCACTAGTTTGCATTCATTCTTAACTGCGGCTTTATCTGCTTTTTTTACTTTGCATATAATTATCCAGTGCCTTATTATACAAGGCACACGTCCACTTGTTTTGCATTGAAGAGCATTTGAATATAGCATGCATTACGAAAATGTTTTCACATGCGCCGTGTGAAGCCTTTTGGGTCTGTCTGACTTTTGTGTGTGTGTATTTGTGTGTGTTGCAGCACCAACAGCAGGTTGCACAGGCTGTTGAACGTGCCAAGCAAGTGACAATGACCGAGCTGAATGCCATCATCGGGGTACGTGGACTTCCCAATCTGCCTCTGACTGTGTGTATATCCCTTTAATTCTTTTTTTTATTTATTCGTATTAAGGGGGCACAGCTGCAGTGTAATCTATCCTCAAATTGACTGTAATTCATTATAATTGAGTATTTTTAACAGATAATTTGAACTCGTGAATTTGATTATACACAGTTTTGCCCCTTACATGAATTCTGTTTTAAAATGTATTTTTATGAAATTATTGTAATAATATGATTGTTTTTAACACAGTTAAATAGCAGTTGAGGTGGCTGTATGTGTTTGTGTGCGTGCCTGTGTGTCTTTTTTACTAAACGCGAATAAGCTGCCTATTGGAAGCTTCTTCTATAAACGACATGCTTTTAATTGGATCACATTTTCCCGGAAAGGCTCATCACTTAGAGCTGACCTGGATGGCTCTGACAGATAAGAGATGCAGATACTTTAATGATGTCGATTATAGATAACTCGCTTGCTCTCTCTCTCTCGCTCGCTCAACAGTCATCGCATCAGAACCTTTAGTACACCCCTTTACCTTTAGAAGTCCCTTCATGTCTGCCCACTGCAGTTCAGCACCACTTTCTTTCCCATCCGCTGCAGATTGATCACCCTTATAGGATTTGGATAAGTGTGAAGGTGAACAGATCCAGTCCCATAGCCTCAGAGCTGGCCTGGCTGTGCTGTGATTACAGCAGCTGAATTCATATTGACTGGTCCCTTTCACCAGCGTGATCCCAGTGCTGCTGTGAGATAGAGGACGAAAAGGGACAGCTGTTTAGTTTGATCTCGCAATTCAATTAGGAACTAAACACAGACACACAACTACCCCCCCTTCCCCCCCATTCTTGGATAATGACTTCCTGGAATCTAGGGCGGAATGAAGCAGGCATGTGGCCGCTCTTAAATGCCAGACTATCTACTGGGAAGGGCCCATTTGATAGCTTTGATGCCGCGCTGCACCAGACCTGCTTTATTGCTTAATGACTGTTAGAATGAGAGAATCTGAAAGTATTGGTCGGAATTCTACTGGGGAGGTCTGATATTTTTTATTTATTTTTTTTTTTTTGAGCTGCGAATAAGATTTGGTTATTTTTGTTTTTTATAAGTGGGTCACCTTTCCTTCCTTTGAGAATGGATGAAAAACGGCGACATTTACGTTTCTGACATTTGATGGTTCTTGCTTTTATATCCATTTTATATATTTTCTCTTTTGTGCATTTTTTTTTTTTAATATCCTCTGGCAATAAAGTGTTCAGTTGTCTGGGGCTACGTGTATAATGGAAAAGGCCTATATATACTTTTTTTGAGGAGAAAGACCAGGACAGCATTTGTAATTTCCACAGCGCTCAGTATGTGCAAGTGCATGGGTGCGCATAGATGCCAGTGTCCTCATAAATACTTTAAGGCCAAGGTGAGATGAGAGTGGCGTGCTTCTTCACGCACATGCATTGGCACAGCTGCTAACATGTGTTATTGATGGGCCCCTGAGCAAGTAATAGGATGCATCTAGGACAGCCTTTTTTCTGCATGTTTCTGCAAGATGGCTTCTCCTGGCAGCTCAGCATTTCTGCCCTCATCACTTAGCACACGACTGCATTTGGTGCTGTATATTTAGAAAACATTTTCACACCCTATTTCCCGCCTGTGGTTACGAGTGGCCGTATTTAGTTATCGCTGTGCGTAGAATACGCTGAAGCATACTGTGTCTGTGCATTAGGCTGGAGTAGATGAAAATGGTGTTTCAGAGCATTACAGATACAGACTTGCACATGCTCACAGCTCTGTTACTGCCACAGAACTACTTTCAACATATCCGTTTAGACCTCTCATAGGAGCATTATTAAGATGGCCTTCACTTGTGGTGATGGTCCAATTAGGGGTGTGCGTTCAGGAGGGAGAGAGGTCTGTTGTAGAGAGTTCAAGGTTGCATGTTGCATGGGTACTGTGCTAAACAGTTTAGTTTATTCCACCTGAGGACAAGGGAAGTTGGGCGTCTAATTTGGCCAGTAGGGTTTTCTACTGCCCAGCCATATTATTATTATTTATTTATTTATTTATTTATTTATTTTTCCATCTGGTGGCCAGCCAGTGTCTGGCAGCAGCACTTCACAGTTGGGGAGGAGATTAATGCCAGCAGAAGAGGTCTTTATCTACGAATATTAAATTAGAGGAGGCATTTTATTTCTTTTTCTTGTCTTCATAGCTGGGCTCTAATGAGTGTTCTCAATGATTGTCCATGCATATTACACATCAGTGGCTCATTAGCCAGAATGAGCAGGGAAGGGCCTCCCCCGTGAATCAACTGCCTTTTTAATTTCCCTCGTGGTCAATCATCTTCTCTAGCGTACGCACACGAGCGCGCACACACACACACACACTTCCCTTCCATAATCACATGCACTTTCTTCCACGGATCCAACCTTGCAGCCTTATGATAAACACGTGATTACTCGTTCGCATTGATTTTCTTCCTTATGTCCACCCACTCGCTGGTTCACATGAGGCCTGTCTCATAACTGAATTGGGCAAGGAGGGGGGCGGGGGGCAAGGTTGCATCCCAAATCCCAGGTGGCACTTCTCTATATACCATTCTCTTCCCTGCCATTCTCCAAGGCCTTCACAGCAATATACAGCCAGCTG
The DNA here is from genome assembly GCF_024256425.1 of Clarias gariepinus. Classification (NCBI taxonomy): domain Eukaryota; kingdom Metazoa; phylum Chordata; class Actinopteri; order Siluriformes; family Clariidae; genus Clarias; species Clarias gariepinus. Next base: position 19,593,953 of record NC_071106.1, read on the forward strand.
TGCAAATAATCGGCAAAGCTGTTAGCAATTATAGTCACCCCTGAATAAGAGCCCGTGATGGACATCTTAATAATGATTTGTCCTCTGGAAAGGGCAAGCTTTCGGAGCATTCCAGGCTTCTAAATAAGCCTTTAGTATTGATATTTACTCTTGGCATGGCATTAACGACCTGCTAATAATTCTGAAAGGTTGTACCTCTATGATCGTCATACATGGCCAATAATATCTAACCTTTTCACTTCAGAAGAAAATGTGCACACTCAAGATTTCAGCGAGAATGGCCATAAATGGCAGCTGATTGAGTTGTGGTTTGTATAGAGGGAGTGGCGGGTACATGCCATCACAGCAGCTAAATTATTCAGCCCTCCAGAACATAGTAATAAATTGTGAAGTGTGTGTGCATGTGTTTTCTTTTTACTGGTGCCTGTACTAAGTATTATTTAAGCTTGCTTTAAACGGCACACTTCCCATGCTGAGAGGCTTTTAACTCCCGTTTGCTTGCCCCGAGCCCTTAAAATATTAATGGGAATATTGAAGGCTTGAGCTCTTGCCAGCACGAGTCTGGTTGTTGTCCACATTAACCATACATACACACACACACGCACGCACGCTTAGCTTCTGCTGCTATTAAAGTTGCTTTAAAGTTTTCATGAGTGACTCATAGTTTGTGAATTAACCATACCCAAATGTGTGTGTGTGTGTGTTTGTGTGTTCAGCTTTTTGGAAGCAGGTGCTAAATCCCCTGAGAACACACTTTCAATGCTTGTTTTTATAACAGTATGTTGAACAGTGCTTGCCTGTACTGTATATGGGTGTGTGCAACTTCATTCCTGTTGACTTGACCATTTTATTTCAGGATGTTTTCCATCATGGACACTCATTTAGACAGACATGTTAAAACCTGTCTTGCATCACTGACTTCCAGTTTTCTTTGTTTTTTGAGCTTTCTCACCCAGCCATGATTAACTTGTCTTTCTGGTTTCCTAAATTTTATGCTAAAGTCTTTTTTCCTCCTCCCTCACACAGCTGTTTCCCAACAAATATTGAAATGTGTAGACTGTCCTGACAGTAAACCTTTTAAACATTAATGTATGTGTAATGGTCTCCTGGACCCATACTATGGTCTCCCACAGTGTACTCTTCTGGACTGGGCTCCTACTGGTTGTATGTGTCTCGTTGTGTTGGTGTGTTTTCTCTCTGGCCCACTCGTAGTGTGTTTTTCCGCAGCAGCAGCAGCTCCAGGCTCAGCACCTCTCTCATGCTGCCCATGGCCCTGTGGCTCTGCCCCCACACCCCTCAGGCCTGCAGCCCCCGGGCATTCCCCCTGTCACAGGAACCGGCTCTGGCCTGCTGGCACTAGGTGCACTGGGCAGCCAGCCACACCTGCCTGTAAAGGATGAAAAGAACCACCATGACCTGGAGCACAGAGGTGAGAAGATGTCTTCTCTCTTATTCTAGAGAAACTAACGCTTCAGAAAGTGGAAGCTATTAGAATATTCCATTTTATGCTGCTCTCGATTGATCCAAGTCTTGGTGTCTCAATTGAGGATGAATTTGTCTAGGTGATGAAACCCTCGCTTGTTTGCAGAATCTCACTGACTTTTGTTGTTTCTCTTTTCTGTGGCTGGCCAATTTTCATGTCTATTTCTCTTTTCCGACTGGATCCGCTGACTGCAGAGAGCACGGTGAGTGCCCAGTTTCCCATTGGCTAATGTGTTGGCATTTGTATCTCTCTCGCCTTTTCCCCCTTTTTCTTTTTTTCTTCCCCCTCTCGCATATCCTCTGTTCACTCGCCCACTCTTACTTGCACTCATTCTGTCTCTCTTTGTCTCTCTTTTTTCCCGCATGAAAGAGCTTTTTAACCTGTTTCACGCCTAAGAAATTTTCCATTAATGTAAATGTCAAGCAAGGCTTCTTTTGCCTGAAACCCTCACAAGTTGCACTGCGTACAGTAATCTGCTTTCATTAAAGTGACTAATGGGGAAACAAGGTTTTCTATGAAATATGTTGAGTTATCTGAGAATTTGCACATCAGCTTCTGTTTCAAACTCGAAGAAAGCCATTAGCCAACTACAGGGGACATGAGGATCAACTCTTAATTCTTGTGTCTGACAGCTTTTCAGGTTACACAATAGCCAGCAAATTCAAAGTAGATTCAACTAAGTGGTCGATAAACCTTAAATGATGTCATACTCTGATCGTGTCACAGTTGTTCCTTGTCGAATGACTCCAGCTCCACCATTTCACTTATTTTAGCTTTACAAAATAAGTTCTCTCATCTCTATGCAGATGGGAAATGACTCATATCACAGTGTACAGATTAGCGCTACTGCGTAATTGCATCACAATTAAAGATGACTTTAACTCCCCTTCCTTCTCGGCAGATTAATTTGATCCCCCTTGGTCTCCCCCTCCTTTTCTGGGATATCACGTCCCTTTTACTGCCCCCTTTTCCCGTGTTTTTTTTCTTCTTTTTTTTCCCTAGCTGATAAATATGCATGAACATAGGCGGTAGCATTGTTTTGCTGCCTCTCATCTCCTTTTAAAAGGCGTTTATTTGATGGGAGGTTTTAAATCTCTCTGATGGCCGATTGTGGCAGTGAGATTGGGTTTCTAACAGTCCCAGCCAGAGCTCAATAGGCGCAGTCATGTCTAAAGGAAGAGGAGCCCTTCTAGCATTTACGACCCTGAGCCAGTGTGTGCGTGCTTGTTATGCCCGTGTCTTGGGTCATCTGATAGCATAGTTGTGACTCTATTTAATGAGACACGCCAAGCATCTCTTTAAAAGGTCAGGCAACACACACACATGCACAAACACACACAAAACTGTGGGATCTCTGCCCAGTCTGCTACTTCATCTTACATCTCAGCTCAGTTTCTTTTTACACTTGCCATGAACTTGAAGGCATTCTTGCCCTCTTGTGCTGTGCATTCTATGTTGAATTAGGGGAAACCTAAGAGAAGCTCTCAGGGTGGATTATGTTGAGAAAATGCCTAGAGAGCACTGTTAAAGCCTTTATGCTTCCCTGGCACCTTCATCCTGATGCTCTTGCGTACATATAAAAATGAAGAAAAAAAATACTAATAAAATTATATAATATATTTTGGGAGAACAAATTCTGAATTCTCGTGGCCAGACAGTTGCGTGTGTGTATGGTGTCATCTTTTTGAGTGAGTCGACCTGAAAATGAAATGAGGAAGTGTGAGATCCAGTGAACAGAGGCTCACTGCTGGAGTGCAGCTGCCTGCATGTGACCTGCCTGCCTTTGCCCATTTGTGGCTGTGTACCCAGCCAACTACACAGGCTTGGAGTCAGAGCTCAGCATGCTACAGCAATCAATGGCCATTACATGGTCTCACACACATACACGCACACACCAACACAACACATCCAGTCTGGCCTGGCTGCTCTCAGATAAAGAGCCGTTGTTCAGCGCTAGTACTGCTCATGTCTTCCTGAAGCTGTTTGTTGTCTCTTTTAGGAAAGGGGGAGGGAGACTGTGAAAACAAGCCCCTCTCTTTGGTCTGCTTAACTGTGGCTGCTCTGTTGTGTAGCCAGCAAATTCTTGGGTGTTTAGTCTAGCGTAGGTTGTTAGATACGGCTTGGCTAGTTTCAGTGCATTGTGTTAAGCCTGTTTTGGGTTTTGTAGGCAGCCAATGGGAATGAATAGACCTCTTCTGGCTTTTTAAAGTGTATGGTTTTGAAGTGATATGAACTACTTTCCCCCCCCCCTTTTTTGTATTCTCCCCTTCATCTTTTTCATTTTTTTTTCAGAACCCACAGCTGTAAAGTTATATATAAGTTATATATATATTTAAGTTAAATATATATAACTTGTATAAAACAAATAAAAGTTGCTTTGCGTTCTATCATGGAGAGTGACAGTCTTTTTTTTTTTTTTTTTTTTTTCCTTTTCTTTTTTTCCCCAATTCAGAACAACTCCATTTCCCCCTCTGACAGTCTGCGTACTGCCAGCGAGAAGCATCGTGGTTCATCTGACTACAGCCTGGACTCCAAGAAACGAAAAATGGAAGAGAAGGACAATATGAGCAGATATGTGAGTCTGAAAAATACCATGTAAACTGTTTTAACCTTATAGAACATCAATTGTGTAATGGTAGATTAAGTTTATATAAGTTTATTCCTTTTGCGTTTTTATTTTGATTATACCAGGATAGTGATGGAGACAAAAGTGATGATCTTGTGGTTGACGTTTCTAATGAGGTAAGATTTTATTATATTCATATTTTTATTATATTCAATTTGTTAAATTCAAAACACACACATTTTCACTAAAACTTGTGTATGATCAAGCTGAGCTTCTTGCATTGTTTCCCTTTTATTTTTGTGTAGGACCCTGCTACACCCCGGGGCAGCCCTGCCCACTCACCACCAGAAAATGGTATTGACAAACCCCGTCCCCCCAAAAAGGATACCCCTAACAGTCCTGCTTCAGTGGCCTCATCTGGCAGCACGCCATCTTCCAAAACCAAGGAGCATGGCCATGTATGAAAACATTTTCACACTATTACACTCACTACTTAAGTCATCTTGTCATCACTTTTCATCTTTTGGGGCGATTTCCAGTAAAGTTTACCTGAGAGATATGGAACAACGACCTGAGCTTGCTGTCATGTCTCTTGCTTTTATATGGATTAGGAATGAATGCTTTTCAGCCTTGGCTTTAAATACATTAGTATTACTTAGGAAATGTCAGACATATAGTGTTTCTGTAGCAGGATCTGTCATGTCTTCCGTGCTCATAACTCAATGTGCTTAACCATTCTATGCTTTCTGCCCTGTCAGAAAGATTAAAGGATGAAAGCAAGGGAAAGGATAAAAATGGGCCTCATCTCCATTGTGCCAGTAATGGCTTTTAGGATAAATAGTGGAGTTTATAGCTTCACAGGAATTGGATGTTTGTCGGAATAGCACAAGATTATGTTGAATGGCCACTTAAACCTCTACTTATATTTTTCCTAACTTTTTTTAGACGATTTCTAAACTGTTTTTGTTTGTTGTTTTCCCCCCTTTATCTCTCTCTCTCATGTCTTTCTCCACTCACGCTCAAATGCAGAATGACAAATCCTCCACACCTGGTCTTAAATCCAACACTCCCACTCCACGGAATGATGCCCCGACCCCTGGCACCAGCACCACGCCAGGGTTGCGGCCCATCCTGGGTAAACCACCCATGGAAGCTCTGGGTAAGTACAGCCTGTATAATATCCCTCACTGAAGCATTATGGTGAAAAACAAAGTGTCATGCATTGTACATACTCTTTGTTGTACATCAGAAGAAGATTTAAGCCTTTCCACTTGAGCATTTTTTTATTCATGTATTTACTTTTTTATCTGAGAGCTTTTGTAGCTGTCTTTAGATAATTCTTATGCACCACTTGGTATAGTTTTATGCACATTTTTTCTCTTTCTGCCTATAACTAATGCTTACTTTTGGTTGGCTCTGTGCATCTGTTTCTTTAGCTGCTCCTGCCCTGCGCACTCCTCTTTCCATGGCTGGCTCTTACCCAGGTCCTTTTGCCATGATGGGCCACCATGAGATGAATGGCTCACTTACAAGCCCTGGGGTCTACGCTGGTCTACACATCTCTCCACAGATGAGTGCAGCTGCTGCTGCTGCATATGGTCGTCCATCCATTGTGAGTGTGTGTCTGTGTGTGTTTGTCCTTTCTTACACCTGAGCTCTATATTGTAATAGACATTACTTCAATTATTTTTCCTTTCTCATACCTGGGATTGAAAAAGCATGCTGATATAATGAGAATATCAAGCCTTTCATGTTTTGTTGACATGAAAAGGAATTCAATGCATATTTTCCTTTGCTTTTAACAATGTCTAGCACTGGCGATAAATTGCTCTATGATACTAAGTGTGAGGATCTAATGAGTTGTTTACTTGCATTTTTTTAAGGCTGGTTTTGATCATCCTCATATGAGAGCCCCAGGCCTCCCTGCCAGCCTCACGTCGATTTCAGGAGGAAAGCCGTGAGTTTCTTAGCATTAGTAACTCTCATCCAGACCCTTTTATTTCACTGTTCTGTTTGAGTTAATGTGTCTACTGCAGTCACAAACAGCACATTTTTTTGCAACTCTTATTAATTGAAATAACACATTTCAAACCATTTGGTCATTTGCTTTAATTTATTTAATTAGCCCAATTCAGGCAGTAGTCATCTCATGCTGTGGTCCACAGAATACATAAATAAGACACTTTTGGTTTCATTCTCAGAGCCTACTCATTCCATGTCAGTGCTGATGGGCAGATGCAGCCTGTGCCCTTCCCTCCTGATGCTCTGATGGGTCCTGGGATCCCACGCCATGCCCGCCAGATCAACACCCTAAGCCATGGCGAGGTGGTCTGTGCGGTCACCATCAGCAACCCTACACGTCATGTCTACACTGGAGGCAAAGGCTGTGTGAAGATCTGGGACATCAGCCAGCCTGGGAGCAAGAGTCCTGTTTCCCAGCTAGACTGTCTGGTGAGAGCTAAATTCAGTATTTACTGTTATCAGTGTAATTGCAGACATGCATCACTTAAACGTCCTGCCCACTGCACTGTCAAGGGGCATTTGATAGATCAGTGGATTTGTGGAGGTTAATTTTTGTAAATGAAATTTAACCCATATTTTTTCTAGCTCTTTGTCACAAAGCCAAATATCAAGACTATATTAATAATATCATTATTTTGTAGCATTCCTGTACTGTAGAAAGTTATAGAATCATGTAATGGTGTGTGTGGATTCAGTGTGGAACAGTTGCTCCACTATGCTACAGCTTGATTGATTGTACTTTGTCAAACGTCAGAGGTAGGTATCTTCGTTTTGGCTCACTACTCTGTTCTTCTTTGGAGCAGAACCGGGACAACTACATCCGTTCCTGCAAGCTGTTGCCTGACGGTCGTACGCTGATTGTGGGTGGCGAAGCAAGTACCCTGACCATCTGGGATTTGGCCTCACAGACGCCACGCATCAAGGCTGAGCTGACCTCATCAGCCCCGGCCTGCTACGCTCTGGCCATCAGCCCCGATGCTAAGGTCTGCTTCTCCTGTTGTAGTGATGGCAACATTGCTGTCTGGGACCTCCATAATCAGACGCTTGTCAGGTAAGTCTGTGAGAAGGTTGATAAGCGTGACTTGTGTTTCCGAAGTGTAATCGGCAGGGCCTCTGATCATCTGCTCCCTTATGGGTATTGTAGGCAGTTCCAGGGCCACACAGATGGCGCCAGCTGCATTGACATTTCTCATGATGGCACAAAACTGTGGACGGGTGGCCTGGACAACACTGTGCGTTCGTGGGACCTGAGAGAGGGACGGCAGCTGCAGCAACACGATTTCACTTCTCAGGTCAGGTTCTTTCCTGTTTCTTTTCTACCAAAACCAATCAAAAACTTGTCAGTGTTTTGAAACCATCTTGCTTTCCATTTCATGTACAGATTTTCTCGCTGGGCTACTGCCCAACGGGTGAGTGGCTGGCTGTGGGCATGGAGAGCAGCAATGTGGAGGTGCTTCACCACACCAAGCCGGACAAGTATCAGCTCCATCTGCATGAAAGCTGTGTGCTGTCCCTCAAATTCGCCTACTGTGGTAAGTCATCAAGCCATTTTAGGTTTGCCTTGCATATGTAAACTAGTACAGTGGAGGCAAAATAACTATATATACTTTATAACTAGTGGTATCTCAAAGATCACCTTAATTGCATGCTTTCCACTATTTTCTTTTTTGTTGTTTACACACAAACTGCATCTTCCGATTGAGCACAACCTTGACTGTCCTCTCCATTTAAGCTAGTGTTCAGTGTCTTTGCACATATCTCTATTTAGTTCTATCTTGCCTTGGCAGCACAAGCAGAGCTCTAATTACATTTGATTTCCCTTGACAAGGTAAATGGTTCGTGAGCACTGGGAAGGACAATCTGTTGAACGCGTGGAGGACTCCCTACGGCGCCAGCATATTCCAGGTACAGAGATCAATAAAGTCTGTCTGCAGGAAGCCCGCCCTGGAGGGCAGAGTGACCGCTAGCTGATGGACAATGCCTGCATCAGCGGAAATGGACCAGAGTGTGTCATTAGCGCCAGGGCCCTGACCACTTAGGCAGGATGTGGGCATGCACACGCAGCCACCATCCAGTAAATAACACTAAACCTTTAGTGCTCAAGGCTGGAGTTAGTGTAAGAGCTAATGCGGTGTGGTGGTGTGGCGAGAAGTGCTTATGTATACAACTCTTGGCTGTTTTTTTTTTGGTTTGGTCAGGGAAGATGTGGTGCCTGTGAGCTATAGCTTCATGCAGTTTTGCCATTGAATGTTATAAATGTTTTGACAGTTACTTCTCAACAAATTTACTCGGTTTATCCGTTAACATCCGCTTTTTGTTTCTCTTTCTCTCCCCTCTTCTAGTCAAAGGAATCCTCTTCAGTCTTGAGCTGTGACATCTCAGCAGATGACAAGTACATTGTTACCGGCTCTGGGGACAAGAAGGCAACAGTGTATGAGGTGATCTACTAGGAAGAGGTAACATGAGTGGAGCAGCTCAGCCCATACTGAAACGAAGAAACGGGAAACGGTGTGTCGAGAGAAGCCATGCTCCTTTTGTCCTTGCCAGATAAACAGTTCAGCGCCTGTCTACCTGATTCTCATCCATCATCATCCCTCTTCTTCATGGACTGTGTGACTAACAGCAGCCTGGACTAGTCTGATATGGACTGATTTAAATCAAGACTTGAACTGGTCTGGAGGGGACTGGGCAGCCTTTAGCCCATTCACTAATGCTTCTTACTTGCTCATTCCTTGCCCTCTACACTCAATGTGGGGCGTTTGGCACTAGAGAAGAGAATATCTTTGTTTTTCTTGTTGGATTTTTCTGTCTTTATTATTATTATTTTTTTTAAATAAGGTAAGATTGTTGCAGCATGAAGCGGCGCTTCGTTCTGAAACTTTATTCATGTAGAGGTTCTGTGAAAAGTGTACATAATGGAGTATTAAAAGGCCTTTTATAGATTTATATTTTGGTGTTCAGTTACACTCATGATGGTTCTTTCTCTCTCACCCTCTCCTTGATGCTTTGTTTTTTTCCGCTGGGGTTTGGAAATTAGATTAGGACATAATTTTTTTTCTAAGGATATTCTATCTCTTTTTGTTCCTGAGAAGTTAATTTTCTAGGCTGACCTTTTATGGAAATCTAATTTACCCCCCTCTCTTCTTCTGAAAAAAAAAATCAGTTAGATCATATTTCTGGGACTTTTTTTTGTAAGATACCCTGTGGACCTTTTTTTGTGTAGTCTAGCAGAAAGGGCAGCTCAGGAGGATGGACGCTCTAAAAAGTGACACTTCCTTTAAGTGGCCTCCTAGGAGACTGAGATGCCTCAGGAGGGGAGGGGCTTAACAGGGTAGCTGTAGAAAAGGCATGTGTGAGTTGACAGGAGGACACTTTCCCCTGATCTGTGACTTTCATTACATTGGTGTATTGACAGGGCACAGCATTTTGTCTTGTAATGGATGAATATGATTTGGATTAATTGGTTAATATTTACCCGTTGTCCCCTTTTTTGGATCGTTTTTTGGAATTTGTGTGCATATAGTGTCCCATATGCAGAAAGCACAGAATTAGTTTTTTGTCTGTAGCTGCACCAAACGAAGCATTATGTCCACGTTAGACATGCAGACATTAATCAGACAATTGGCCAACTTATTCATTGTACTACACTGTCTCCTGCCTTACAAAGAGTCAGTGCATTCAGTCATGTCTTAAAACACACACCAAAGTATGTAGCAAACTGTGTTGTCACTGAAGATATGTACAGTTGTTGATATTTCAATAAACTGTTTTTGTAAAAAAAAAAAAAAAAAAAAATCTATGTTCCAGATGCTATTTATTGTTTCACTGTATCTTACTAATGCTATGGGACCCTTTTATAATGTGATCAATGGAGAACTGAACTTGCCCACTTAAACAAGGCATGACACAAACTGGGCTTTTGAGCCCCCCCCCTTGAACGGTCTATCGCCATTGGAGTACTTTTAGGGTGCTGGCGGAAACAAATGCCCTCTCCAGCCCATGTCTCCCTTTCTGCTTCTGAGCAGAAGCAGGGGCTTTCGCTTTGAATCCCTCTTCTGGCTGCCTCTTCAGTAATGTTGTTGTTGCCTAATAAAGGCTGAGGCGGATGCTTTCGGGTCTATGGCGCTCTCTTTCAGTCTTTCACTCCTTGTCTTTCTCAGTAACCCCCTCCCTCCCTAGCCCAATGAAGTGTGCATTTCCTGAGTGCATTTTGTATGGTGGCTTCCCTCTTCTAGTTTAGCTCTCTTGTTTGTTTCTCCATCCATCAACTGAGAGGCCATGTAGGGGAGAAAAGCTCTCACTCCCTTCTGAGTACTTGACAGTCGGCTCTGCAGAAGGCCACAGGCCACCTAGTGTTGTGGCCTCCATTAATGTTTGTGGCCCCAATGCAGTGCTCAGCACTTTTTTTTTTCCCTTTAGTGTCATGTTTTATGGTCCTCAAAAGCCTCATAATTTCTTTTGAAAACCTGATTTGATGGGTTTAATGAATAACTATGGATTTAAAGGATAATTAATCACCTCATAACATCAGTGGAACTGTTTATGATTGATTTAATCCCTCGTTGCTGCCACCAAAACATGCATGGAAGTCAGGACATGACCTGAAAAGAGCCAATGGAGAACATGGCATGGCAGTGCAGGCTTGTTACAAGGCTGGTGTGTCTCCTCTCTGCTCTTTAGCCAGCGGATGAGGATGTTTGGGTTGCTGAGAGGCTGGCAGAGCACTGAATGACATGACAGAGTAATAATCCTCTAATCACCTGAGCATTGCCAGACTGGGGTTTTATCTGCCGTAGATGCAAAAGCCCCCTCGGTGATGTGTGATTACTGCATTTGATCTGGGTAATAACGTCTTTACTGTGGGCCAGCCTTAGATCTAATCTGCACAGTGCATTCTAGTGGAATCACGTTACACAAAGACCACCAGAGTTTTTCTGCAGACCACAGGAAGAGGAGGAGAAATGAAGGTTGTCATGGAGACAGGGCCCTTCTACCTCTTCCCCCCCCCCCCTCTCTCTCTCTCTGCCTCCTCACTTCAGCCCCTTTCCCTCCACTTTAACATCTAATTTTTCTTCTTCTCATCTTTCTCTTTTGCCCAATCTCTACCCTCTTTACTAGTTTCTCTTTTGGATAGACAAGCCTTGTTCTTACTCGACACAGTAAGGCATTCCGATCCCCAAGCGGCGCTGACCCTGATAACACTTGCGCGCTACAGGAGCAGGCCACTGACAACTGATAATCCACACGCACACTGTTCATTTGGATTAGTGTGGATTGAATTGGATTACACCCTTTTGTGCAGATGTTGCTGATGCCCAAAAGTACAGCATTGTCTGTCAGTCAGTCTGGGAACTTTGCCTCCCATGATGCCTCACTTGCCAACAACTGTGCCTAACTAGATTCTGTAATCGCTCAATACAATCTACAACAAAGCATTCAGTAATCACAGTCCTGACTCATTTTAGCCAGCATGTCTGCATTCCAAAGGCTCTTACACTGACACTGTATTGAGCGTACTGCATTCCTCGCCGTTTTCGTTGGACCTGTACTCCAGTGCTTGCTTGCGTCTGGGGTCACATGACCAGCCCTTTTCATCCCATTGGGTTTCTAATTTGCCTTGATCAGAGTCTCACAACAGCATTTTGAGGGGCGGTATTTTTTTTTTAAGGCTCCATCGTCAAGGCTGGTCTTTGTATTCCTTCCAAACAAGCATTGAATTCTAGGCAGTAATTAGATATCTCCTGTAATGAGATTTGTGTGATAGGTTTGCTCTGGGAAGGTACCAGCACTCGCTCACTTTGATGTTTCGATCAAGATAAACACAAGAGTCATTTTATGGTATGTGTTAAGTTAACATGATAATTTCACACAAGTGCTAGGGTTTTGGGCACAGCTGAAGGTAGGAATAAAGCAGAAATAATTACCAGGACAAATATTACTTCCAAATGTTCAGGATTTCTTTAATAGTGTTTGCTCATCAGTTCATCCCTTATGCATTTTAATTCAGTGTTGTGTATTCGAGTGTTTTGGTGTGGCAGGAAATTTTTAAACGTGAAAGGATTGCTTTGTTCTGTTTTTTTGATCTACTGACGGTAATCAGGGCATTTGTAATAAAAGAGGTTTGGCTTGAGTAGACATGATATTTATTAAGTGAATGTCATGCTTCTCGCTTTGAACACACACATTAGGGTATTTCTTGAACTTCAAATAGCCTTAACGATGGCTTATATCAAGTCGTCATGCAATCAAATGTCAGTAGGTCCGAGTTTATTTTCTGAGGCTGGTTTGAAACCAGCTCCCAGATGCTGAACTTTAGCATGTGGAACTGCTTTAGGTGGACAGGATCGGTCATATAATGAGTTCCATTTAGGTAATAATTGCCTTTAATGGGATACTGAACAGGATCACTTTCAAGCTCAACAGTGGCTAATTTGAAATAATGACCATGTTCTTTTTCTCACCCTAATCAACCATTTTCTGTTTGTTTGTCTTTGCATGAGGTTGTCATCAGCATCCTTAATATAATACTCCTACCCTTTATAGACTATGAATTAACAGCACTCACATTTTTATAAACTTTGCTAATAGAGGGCACACTCAAGTATTTGTCCTGAGGTAGAGCATATTTATTTCCTGGGGTGATGAAAATTGATGATGTTAGGTCAGGCTTGGCCAAATACGTTTATTAGAAGCATGTTTGTGAGACGTGTTTTCTTCAGTGATTATTTTCTGAAGTGGTGCAGGGCGGTTTTCGTGGACAAAAATAATACATTTGAAGGTCGCAGTGAAAGTAGCAACTTCCCACTGCTTTAACAGGCAAATACTGGCCACATCATTCGTGCATCTCTAACACGTAGGCAAATGTAGTGCTGGGTGAGGTCTCTCTCTGTCTGGGACACTCGGCTCAGACACGGGAGGATTATGCTGCTTTGGATGGATCTCCTTGTGGTGGGGCGATTTTACATCTTTTATTGCCACTTTCAAGTTTTTTCTATTTCTAATTTTTCCTTTTTATTTCGCGCCGTGTAAGTGTAGCAAGGCGTCTTAATCTAATTGTTTGGATCATTCAGCGTGTGTACTTCACAGAGCTATGAATGATTAGCCATGCAAGTTTTATGGCTTGGCCTGATTTGCCTTCCCCAAGGTAGCCATGCAAACATGTGTGGCGGGCCCAAATGCGCACACACACACACATACACACTCACTCACTCACTCACTTAAGGGCAAATGCACTGAGGCGAATATGTGTATTTTAAGCAGATATGCAAAACCTAAGCGAGGGTGCTCATGGTTATTGTACTTAACTAAATTCAGTGTTCTGTATGACGAGCTCTCGAAACTCAAGTTTCATTTCATCTTGGTTTGCTTCATTGGCTCTGTGTACGTGGGGTGAAAAAAACCTAAAAACTGCAACTATATTCACACTATTACATTTGCGGCCTATTATTGAGGTCAAAGGCCATTCTATTATTAGGTACAGTGGAATATAGTCGTTTCAAATGGTGCAAATTTTCTTAACATAACAGGATCACTCCTCCGAAGCTAATCTTATCTTAAGACTATTTAATAAGTAACCATGTTGTGTTGTAGGATCAGACACTCAGATAGGCCTCCCAGTGTGATTGCTTGCTTATTAAGATGTTGCTTTTAATTGGCTTAGATAATAATTTAATCATGTATAATGCAGTCATGTATTTTAAAAATGGTGGTGTAGTGGTTGGCGCTGTGGCCTTGCACATCCAGGGTTGAGGGTTCGTTTCCTGTCTAAGGTCTGTGTGTGTGTGTGTGTGTGGGCGGAAGGGGTGGGGGGGATCAGGTTTATATGTTTACCCCATGCGTCCAGGGTTTCCTCCAGGTACTCGGGATTCCAAAATGATTAGGCCTGTAGTGTGTGTGAGAGACCTGCGATGGGTTGGCTCCCTTTCAGGGTGTACCCAGCCTCGTGCCTCGTGCCTGATGTCTCGTGGGGTTGGCTCCAGGCTTCCCATGACCCTGTACAGAAATAAGAATCATGATTTTTTTTAATTAATCGTCGAGTGATTATTATTGTTATTATTGTGTTATTACACTTATTTTCAAAGACTCCATTTGTATTGTGGCGGGTGTACTATATGCTTTTCTCCATCTATGCGTCTAATGGTCATCATGCCCTTTACCTTCATACCACTACCTGTACGAGTAAGAAGAGCCCTGAGGTACATGTTCCCAAAACAAACAGAAGTGACCTGTGGAGCAACAAAGTGTGCAATTTTGACAAAATTTCTCTACAAAGTTCTAGTCATCAGGTAAAAGTTTGTCCGGGAACTGTTTACATCCTGTGTAATGGTCCATAATTAGTGATTTTAAGACCTGTCCCCATTTCCATGATTACCTTTCTCCTAATGATCATGGCCAATTTTTTGGGTAAGGTGTGCACTAGATGTCAAAGGCGTGCTCTATTGCAGTTATGTCTTTGTGTGCAGCCTGTGTAACGATGGCTTCATCAATGCATCGGTCTCGTCCTCTCTCTGCCAGACGCACAAAACCGGAGACGTGCTGGGTTGAAAGAGCGGATCTTTAAAATGGATCTCTTTTCGAAAATATATTATGACATAATCATGTTTTCAGCCAGAAGCCCAGGGGAGACTGTTCATCACAACCTTCCCTCTCTCTGTGCACTCACCTTCCCCCTAACAACAGAAAAAGGTAGAGAGAGAGAGAAAGAGTGTAGGGGGTGGGGGGGGGGTGGAGGAGAAAATGTGGCTGTGTGCTAATAGAACCCAGAGGCACTCTGAAACCCTAGCCGTTCTGTTTTTCCGCTCTGAGTCGGGAGATTAAAGCCGGGGAAATGTTACAGGAGGCTGGATAATTGCCCCTGTGTCTCCAGCACACAAAAGCCAATGCTCAGACAATTCCCCCTGGTAAGTTGTCAAGAGGGGCTCAAGGATCCTTCAAGGCTGCAGCAAATTGTATAGTCCTGTCTAACAAACTACCAATCTCTGGATATTATGAGACGCCCATACAATCCTGGTCGTAATGACAGCTTGCACTGCTGTAATAGAGTGGAGGCACAAAATGGCTTTTCTTTTCTTTCTTTTTTTTCCTGTCTTTTTTTTTTCTTCTTCTTTCACGAATGCACTTCAAAATGAACAATTGCTGTCTTGAATTCTGGTCTTTTCCATTGTTTTAATTTTCCCCATTTAATTTTTGATTAATGTCTGCATCATTTTAAAGCTCTTTATTTTCATTATTAGCGCTGGAGCTGAGGACTGGGAAGATGATTGAAATGTTTCCTCCTGAGGACCACTTGAAGAAACGGGGAAGAAAAAAAAAAATCTACATTCATCTAATGATTTGCCACTGTGCCTAGTGGTGTGTGTGTGTGTGTGTGTGTGTGTGTGTGTGTGTCTGTATTAATAGGGGATCCTGTGAAGAATTTCTCTCCTTTTTTGAGCGTCACTCTCTGCTTCTGTTGTCCTGTACTTTAGTATTTCTCTCCGTTTCTCCACCTCCCTTTTACCTGCCTCATCCTTCATTGCCTCCTTAGCAGCCTCAGCAGTATTGCCTGGCTCCGAGTGGCCCTTTTCTGTTAGTTCGGTTCATGTTTAGAATTAGCCATTTGACAAGAACAAAAGAAATTAATTGGCGGTTTAAGCCCTAATGAGACGGCTGTGAAATTAACAGGCCTCATCAATGGAAACAAACAAAATCCTTCAGCGCCGCTGTTGAGGGAGCAGTACTCTGACAGCTTTTGACACAATGATGAATAGTGGGTCAGGAGAGACCATCTGTGCTTATTTAAGCCTCTGCAGGAGGGGGGCTGGGCTGTGACCTGGCTGGAAGAAATGGTGCTAAAAGAGAGAGGGAAAGGGAGGAGAGAGGGAGTGAATAAGAGAGAGAGAGAGCGAGAGAGAGAAGGAAAAAAAATAAGCCTAGAAAAAGCCTCAAATTCACCAGCTTTATTCATCACCCTTCAGCATGACACCACTGCCCAACTATGGCTACAAAGGGAATAAAAAGCACTTACATTTGCATGTGAAAGGTTTCAGGGACTCTGACTATGCGTCCAGAAAGCCAAAGAGCTCTGATTTCAAGGGATATTTAACCTCCATTCAGATGGCAACAAAGGGCTGGCTGTCGGGCTGAGAGCACCGGCTCAGGCTGATTGGGGATGGAGGAGGGAGGAGGGAGGGGGGGGGGGGTAGAGAAAGGGGGGAGGGGAAGTAGGGAGGAAGGAGGTGTGGGGGTGGCTTTTGGGATCACAGACCTCATTTGTTCTCCCTCTTTACTTTGGCCTGTCTCTATATTCACCAAGGAGCTGCTATTTCCTAACCACCACCACCACCCTGCCCCCCTGCCCCCCTCCCCCCTGTCCCCACAATCCACGGAGCCCGCTGGGCTTTAGGCTGCTTAGTAAGGCGCTCGACTGTTTCACTGGCCCGAAATAAATATATTAATGAGAGATCTGGTGCACGAGGTATAACCGTAATTGCAGCAGGAGCGATGAATTGGATACACGTAGGATTTCTGTGCAAGTACAAGTTCAACACGTGGTGACGGTGACTGTCCTTTCTGTATTCCCAGAGTCTCTCCTGTGTGAAATGATGAAAATAAGCATCCCTTGTTGGCTTGAGTTGGTGGTGCTAGTGGTGTTCGTGGGGTAGGGGGAGGGTGTATGAGAAAGAGATGGTGTTTGTGTGATGTCGAGCTCTCGGTTAGATAAGGAAATGCTGTGTGGTTTAGAGAGGAACGTGAGTAGATCTAGGTCTGCTAATCTGATTCGGAGAATTGGCTGAGCCTCATTAGAGAATAGTAATTACATAGTAGGAGGAAGACCCCCGCCCTTTACTATCCTCTTCAAAAACCCCTCCTGTCTTGAAGGAATGATGGTTGGTGGATGTCTTAAAGAGGCTTAGTACTGAGGCTTAGCATGCACAAAAACACTGTCCCAGTGTATTAATGATGTCTACGTACTGTATAACCAGACAAGGTTACATAAATAGGTGAATCCTTTCTAAGAACAGCCTGATTCACTTTACTATTGATGAGGATCATGCTAAAAATATAAGCCTTGTTGCTTGTTTTAGCAGACCCAAGGATTGACTTTAATCAACTGCAAACCAACATCCAATTAGTCATTAATTAGTCTGTGGAGGAGGAATCAGGCACTACTAAAGTTGCGACACACAACCTATTTTCGTCCTTTAAAATGGTACAGCGTCTTCAAGGCCTTCCAAGTTCAGACTTGTTTATCTCTTTTAAAGCTCTTGTGATTAGCTTAGCTCCGCTTTTCATAATTGCGTTAAGAGCTGCAGGATGTAATCCTATAAGGAAGGAACATGATATCCACTATTTGTCTCCCCCCCCCCCCCCCCCAGTGATCACGTAAAGTTTTTATGCATGCTTGCAGGTTATGTGCGGAGAGAGCTCAGCTGAGGCATGTCAAGCAGGAAATCACAGACTGAAGCAGGTGCATGCAGTTTGCACTGAAAGGCTCCTGCTTTATCTTGATCATCAGATAAGTATCCTCCCAGGGCTGCCTTGGAGAAATTGTGCAGGCAGAGAAAATGTGCAGGCCTGCTCTTCCTCGCTGCTTACCTTCTGCCACATCACACACGACACCATCAAAGTGTCTTCTGCATAATAGCCAGCTGTCGTTACAGCCTGGGCTAACAGAGAGTTAACCTTCCCTAAGGGCCCCTGTTTGCTCGTATATCTGCACATCGCGCATATTGCACATTTTACCCTCCCATCTCTTTTGCAGTTGGCATATGAGAGAATGTGTTTGTGCATGTGCCCTTGAATATTGAACGGCCTTGTATATTAAAATGCACCGACCAAAAAGAGTGTGGGTGTGCGTGATTTTATTTCTAAATTGCACCCATAAGGGAGTGCAGAGGCTCTTCATCTGTAGAAATGACTTGCACGCATGGCTGGCGTTTGGAAAGTTCGCTCGGCTAATCCACTCATCGCGCCGCGAACCGTGCAGCGCGCGCCCGGGTGCCCCTGCATAAATTACTGCCATGGAACATAAAGCGGAGAATTTTGCTTAACGATTGCCCCGGAACCGCTTTAAACGCTTCTGCTTGAGTAGTCGATAGTGCTTGGCCCATTCAATTATGCAGCCGGCCGTCCCTCATTAACAGAAGGCCGACCTTGACATATCTAGCCCTATTTCTCCACTGCTGCCAGCAGTGGCCCCACACCAACAAGCACACACACACACACACACACACACACATTGCTCTGTTTGCTTTGCGCGCTGGGCCTGAAATCCATGAATATCGATTAGTTGTTTGCAGTGTAATTGAAAATGTCAGTTATGAGACGAGCACCGATAAAGATCGACAGGCTGACTGTAGGTCTACTACTAGCGCGTGCTTGGTATGTGTGTGTAGGGGTGTATTAGAGGTGGAGAAGGCAGAAAGATAAATAATGAATTTCATATACTTGGTTGTAAGTCTGCAAAAGGACACGCTGCTCTTCGCTCCGTTGTCCTGGGTTTAATAATAATAGGGGGCTATATGGAGAAATATGCATGGAAACTCTTGGGGATCCTTTTTTTCCTCTTTCATTTCATAACCTTTTGCTCATGCTGGTGAGCTTGATGGATTGACATCCAGACATGCGATTTGCATTCAGAATCGGTTTCCTAAAGGTCAAAGGTTGTTTGGCATTCAGTTCACATGAGGCTCCAGCATACAGTGAGGAACATTCTGAAATTTCTATTCCATGTGGCATTAAAACATAGTTCATGTACGAACGGGACACCTTCGAACCGATGGCTTTAAATGACCCATTAGAAGTATAATAAAAATATTTTTTAAAATATGGATCCTTTTATTACAAGGCAGGCACAGTTTCATTCAAAATAAAGAAATATTACTAAATCATATTTATAGCAGAAATTATTTTTGGGTTGTTTTATTTCCCCCCCCAATGTTTTTTCCCAGGTCATTGGGACTGAGCTGTCACTGCGCTGCAGGAAACTCCTGCTGCCGCCTGCCTTAATCTTCTCGACAGGGGTTATAGCCTCTAAGTTCAAGTGGCTACCCGTATTTCTACATAATCAAACAAATCTTGGAAAGCTTTTCATATCACCTTCTCACACCACCCTCCCCTCAACACCCCCCCCCCCCCCCCCTTCCCCTTTGAGCACGGCCAACCTCCCAGGATGCCAAGAAGCAGCACTGCCCGCCTGCTGGTTCCCTAATCGATTGCTAATGGCTTCAGTTCCATCACTGCAGAGCGGCTTGGAACTCAGCCCCAGGACTGAGCGGAGCGGAAAGACCATTTTCAGCTCCATGAGCCGTTATACTGCATCGAGAAGCCCATTCGGCATGCTCCATAACCCAGTTGACGGCTAGTGCATGGCTGCTAGATGGCTTTTTACCCTCTCTTTCCAATGCCTCCCCTCTTTTCTCCCCATCGATTGCCTCACCACTCATAAGATCTGGAGCCATTTGGCACACACGAAAAAACAATGCTTCATTGCTTACTTTGTCATCTAATCTCTTTTAAGGTCACCTCTTCCATATGACAATGCTTCTTTGCTTACATGTAATTCAAATCTGATATCTCAAGTCACTTTTCCTTCCATCCTTTCGAAGGAAGCATGATTTGTTTTAATTACGTCTGTGCACATGAGTTCAATCTGATTCCTTGTTTGGTGATTGTTAATTTAAGTAAGTGGAAAAAACAACAACAACAACAACAGTGTTTATCCTCCCTGTTAGCTAAGCTCAGGTCAGGCTGGCTGTTAAGAATGTGTGGTGGGTTATTCAGTTCTCAGTGTGTAAGGTACCTTGGGCCTCGACTAATCTGCGATTTTTGAAATCCATGCTGAGACAGTGTTAATGAGCACCCACAGATTATAGCCACAAGCTTCCCTGTAGGCCACCTACAGGCCTCCAACCACAACAACACCTGTTCCTACTGTGTGTGCATGCATGCATTAGTTTAATTGCACTGGTAGTAGGACAAGATCCTAGTCAGTATTCTCTGCCACAATGAGAACAGACAGGCTGCTTGTAGAATAAAACCGAGTGTCATCTAATGTGTCTAAAATGCTGCAGCGTGCCCTTTCCAGCATGTACATGAGCAGGTAATATACACGTTACCTTCAACTGCACACCACCTCACTTCATTTAAATCTGTCCAGAGTACACTTGCTGTATTTCTTTTTTTTTTTTTATTATTATTCTCCACACGATATTTTGCACCATTTTTCCCCCTTTTTTTTATTAGTTCTTCTTATTTTCAGCTGCAGCATCCAAGAGAGTCAGTAAACAAACATTTAATTATTCAAGGATCTTCTGCACATGTTAATAAAAAGTTTTTGAGTCTTGAACCTACTCTCTGTTATTCTCACTACACTTTAGAATTAAAGTGTATTTTTGTACATTATTGTCTGCTAAATCTATGAGTTCTTTCTATTGTGGATTCTTTTTTAACTTAGGACGTACTACATGCCTAATCATTTGCACGAAAGAGTACACATTTGTACACATTTTAAACGAAATAGTTTTTTATGTAATGATGTATAACCTTTCTCAGACACTTACTCACCATTTATACCGCCTTATCCTGTATTCAGGGTCGCGGGGGCCTGGAGCCTATCCCAGGAGACTTGGGGCATGAGGCGGGGTACACCCTGGACAGGGTGGCAATCCGTCGCAGGGCAAACACACACACGCACACTACGGGGAATTTGGGAACGCGAGTAAGGCTTATCTGCATGTCTTTGTACAGTGAGAGGAAAAATACCATGCACGGGGAGAACATGCAAACTTCACGCACACAGAGACGGGAATCGAACCCGGACCCTGGAGGTGCAAGGCGACGGTGCTAACTACAGAACAATGATACACACCTAATCTACTAACCCAAGCCACCATTTCCATCTCTTGCTCACACACACACCCTCCTGTCTCTTATAAGCTGATCAGTTGCAGTTCCTGATCATGTCAGACTTGCCTTTGGTTTTTGCCCCAGCAGCCGCAGGGTGGCCGCAGGCTTATTCTTCCCTCTTAAAAACTCTCTTTGTACTTCTAGTACGTCCGCATAGGGAAAAACACATTAACATCCCTAGACTTCCTTTTGAAAGGCAGCCAGAAGCTTCCCTAACATCCAGCACAAGGAGGGAGCTCTGTGTGTGTCTCTATGTGTGTGTGTCTGTGTGTGTGTGTGTGTGTGTGTGTGTGTGTGTGTGTGTGTGTGTGTGTGTGTATAAATTAAGGTGAGGAGTATAATTGAATGAAACACTGTTTTGCCTCCTGATTTCAGCATCTATGGTACAGTGCTTTGTTTCTTCTTCATGATTATTGTGTGAATTTGAAGCAAGTGATCAAAAATCTGTTCCGTTCACTTTCTCCAGCTCTTTTGATGATACAGCGTGTCTGCTTACAATGTTATACTCCTTTTGTTCATGTGTGACAAAGCAGGGACTCACTTTCAGGCACAGGCTGATATTTCTGCTGACAGGTCTACTGTGTTTTATGTAGAGGAGTAATTAGATGGAAGGAAAGGCTTTTCCCAATGAATCGACCGTCAGTATCTCTAATGAGGACACTCTAATAATACAGTTAATAGTAGAAATTAGTGCAATATAAGTAGAAATTAATGTAAAACAAACAATCTAAAACAATTAATGTAAAACAAACAAAGTAGAAATTAATAGACAAATGTACGTACACTTTAGGGTTTTTTTTTACAAACAGAGAATTTCACAGAAAACATAACTGTGATACATGCGTACACCGACAATATTTGGTATTTGCACATCTTGAATGTTATTTCATCACATAAACCCCAAGGAGAAGGCGAACACTGGGAACACAGCACTAGATGAGATGTCATTGCTGCTACTGTACTTCCACCCCCACACATAACACAGTTATGAGAGTAAAAACTACCGTTATTTCTCTACATAATCCCCTGCTACACTAATGCACTTATACTAGTGTTTCACTAGTGCTTGGATACCATCAAGGTAGAAAGTTTCTCAATACACTTAAACCAAGATCGGACTACCTGCTCCAACAAGTAAAACGCTGGCCTCCCAGGAACTCCTTTAGTGGCGCAACATGTGGAAATGGATTAGAGTGAGGTCAGTATTGTATGGGGGACGTAGCAATAACTCCCAGACAAGTTCCTGTATGTATTGGTATTGAGTTATCTGTTGATTTTCAAGGACCAGTATTCAACAAACTAAAACAACCTGAATGTTCACATGAATGACTGCAGTGAGTTCTGGGGAGTATTATTGCTATTAACAGAAGTTTCTGTTCAGTGGTATCCTATATATCTATCAGGAAAACCTAACAACTATTTTACTTACAGTACTGTGCAAAAGTCTTGGGCACATACACAAATACGGCGTGAGCAAAATATGCTTTTGAAAACATTTCTGCATAAAAGAAACTTTTATAAAGAGCAATAAAGGGTAATAAAATAAACACTCAGTATTTGGAGCGAAAACTCATTGCTTAAAATCAGGAGTTTTAGACACAGATTTGTGCTGTTTAATAAAAAACAGCTGTTAGGTTTTACTGAGCTTGCTGGAGAATATGAGTTCTCCTGGTCGCACTCGCTTCTTACCATTTTTACGCAAATCCATCTGAAAACTGGTCTGTCTTGTACTATATTTTTTT
The DNA here is from genome assembly GCF_024256425.1 of Clarias gariepinus. NCBI lineage: Eukaryota > Metazoa > Chordata > Actinopteri > Siluriformes > Clariidae > Clarias > Clarias gariepinus. Next base: position 19,616,655 of record NC_071106.1, read on the forward strand.
TCTTTACAGCCATGCATATATTCTCCTGTATTGTTATTTATTTAGAAATTCTTGAGTTATATATGGAAATCCTGAATGATTTTGTACATAATTATGCAGACATGATAAAACATATATAATAAAATTGGTACAGCATATAATATGGTGCCTAAAACTTTTGCGCAGTACTGTATGTCATTATATAAGTGTGAACACAAGTTTGGATTTATTTTCTACATTCTAAAACAATACAGTTTTTTCCCCCCAAAACTATGAAAAAACACACCTCATGATGATGAAACTGGCTCTCATGAAGACCATGCTAGGAAAGCAAGACCTACCTCTGCTGCAGAGAAGTTCATTTAGAGTTACCAGCTTCAAAAATCACCAATTAACAAGCAGCACCGTAGATTAGAGGCGCTATGAAGGCTTTACAGACCATAAGTAGCAAACGCATCTTAATATCAACTATTCAAAGCAGATTACTGTATATTTTGGATGCATTTAGCATTTAACTAAAAATCAGACAAGACCATGGAATCAGACGGCGTGTCCAAACTTTAGATTGGTAGTGTGTTTCTACAATAAATAATGACAAATTGTTCGTTTTAAGAAAGAGGAAGAAACATCTTCCCGCATCATCTAGCGCTCGGGCCTGCACACTCACCAAAATGATCAGCATCTGGCTTGGGAATATGTGCACGTTCGTTGAGATGCAAAGCTAAGCAGCCAACAGTGCTCTACATTTCTGAAACATTCCCAACAGACTCTGTGCTCTTTGAAGTATTTCTGGGCCAGGGATACAGCCTTGTTTGTTCAACGCATCTGAAAAAAAAAAAAAAAAAAAAAAAAACCTGAGAGATGGAAAAGAGGGAAGAAAAACACAGGCTATTTTTTGTTCCCTCAGTACTTTGGAGTGTAACACTCTTTGACATCTCAACAGAAGGCCTTGTACTACAGCGGTTACTGCCAGACGCCTTGATAGAAACACTCTTGTCAAACAGAAAGAGGAATAAACGCTACATTGAACTGAAACTTTGTTGGGGGAGAGCAAATGTGAATCTGTCAGTTCTGCTTGTATGTGTGTGTTCCATGCATTTTACAGTGTAAAACAGTTGAACTGGGCATTTTGTCCAGATTTTCTATATTTCTCCCTAACACAGATGTACTGACAGAAAATGAGATGCGACGTTGGAACAAAGTAATAACGTAGCATCCGTCTGCTTTTCATGCTGGAATTTCAGGAGCAAATGTTTGTGTTTGTTCTGTGAGGCACATCTTTTCTTGCGCCAAGTCGAGTATGAGAGGATTTACATTCGGGTTCCTTAATCTGTGTAAGCGAACCTGTTTCAGGATGTAATTCACATGGTATGTCTTTTGATTTGGATTAGTCTGGGCAATCCTCTTACCCGCCGGCTCAGTATAACTTATCACTGACAGGGCTGTCTTGTGGAACATAGTAAATCCACATATCCCCCCCGCCCAGACCTCCAGCTCTAATTCTAATCGGCCTAAATCTGATCAGAGACTTTAACTTCCAAATACCTCCTGAAAGCCCTGGCTGGCAAGAGCAGGTTTATCTCGGGGCTTCTCTGTGCACAAAAAAATTGCATCCAGATCTCACTAGCATTTTGGCTTTTAGATTGAATTTAGTAGACAGGATGAAATGCTTGGGATGCTTTAACATCTTTCATTATCTGCACTCGAACCTGAGAGGTTAGGATATAAATCGATGAAATATATCATTCAGGGTGTTCAGATGGTAATCTAGAATTAATACACTTGGGGACTGATGTAATCAGTGGCCATTAAACACGTGCTGGCATATTAGCACCGGCTCTAAAATCGAAAAAGGACAAACCTTCACACGTGAGCATTTTGTGCTGCTACTGTGATACTTTTAGGATAAGATTTAAATTAGCTGGGAATGATGTATGTAAATGTCGAAACAGGCCACAGCTCAAACCCTGCTAACTTCCTCAGAAACCAGCCTTTTCCTTTCTGCGCTGTGCTTTGACTTAGAAATACCATGAAATATTTAAATCCTTGACTCATATTCGTTATCCTTTAAGGTTCTTTATAATTCAATAAACAGGATTAAAAAACCAGGGGCGAGCGTGCTCCACTTTTCTGTGTCAGCCAGCAGGCCACAAACAGGCTCCTATTAAATGCTGCAAGATTACGCTTTAATCTCACCGAACACATGTTGGGAGAAATAAAAGCAATTTTATTTCGGAAGCAGGAGAGCAGGGAACTCTCGGCATAATCTCATTGCCGTCTAAATGAAAAGACGCTATGCGTCAAAGCCAGTGTCAGGGTGGTCGTCGTCGCCATCAGAGCCTCTGAGACAAAAGGCCCAACATACCATGTGTTTCTCCATTCTTCTCACTCTTTTCCTATTTTCCATCAATCCTTCCGTCTCAGTACCCCTTTCTCTCTTTCCCTCTCTCGCTCTGTCCCTCTCACCCACCCACACACACACACACCTGTTTTTCAGTCTCGCCTCGCACCCATCCCCTTGCATAAGGCTGCTTACTTTAATTTGTTTCCCAATCATGCGGGATTTGGTGCCGTGGTCCTGCACCCGGTGCGAGACTGGTGTGAAGATGACGATAAGCCAAAGCCGTAAATCCCAGCCTCAGCTGTCTTATCGGGAGCTGCTGGGGCAAGTGGCATGCTTTAATGGAGCCAGCTCTCTGTCTGGGGTTTAACTCCAATCGCATTAAGATTCGCCTTTCCCTCCACCCCTGATTTCTTCTCTCTCCCTCTCTTTTTTCCCTCCCTTCTATATCTTCTATTCCGCTTTCTCTCTTTTTGTTGTGATGGAGTGTGTTATGAATTGAAGCTGCTGTGTGGATATAAGGAAATTCAACTCATGAGCTCCCACAGTTAATTTCTCTGTGTGCCCATTTGTCTCCCTGACGTTTCCCTGGCTGCTGCTCTCTGTGGACAGTGCTTGGGCTATTTAATAGCAAATTACTTTGCTTGCTTTTTGTACTGATATTGTTCCTTAATGGACTTAAAGGGAACGTGGAATGTCCATTATAACAAGATTGTTAACAGTGACATTTTTAAAAACTACCCAACCTGTCATGGTACTTTTAGAAAACTCCTTTTATTCAAATATTTTATTTTTGCCATAGCCATAACCAAGGGTGCAAAATAGTGTAATAGTTATGGCCTTAAAACTGGGATTCACTCGAGTTCCACTTGGCTATTCCTTTCGCCAGGAATGAAAATTTCATAGGTAGTTTAATAATCATGGCTTCAAAACAATAGCAGGGTGTAACTGCTACTGCAGGCTAACAATTCATCCTTTTATGTTTATAGCCCTCCACCTTATTTTCTATTGGTTTAGGCTACCCAGTTCCCAAAATGTGCAGGATTAAAGTACATGGCAAAGTTAAATAAACTGCTACAGGAAGTAATTTCCACACTGCTGTACTTTTCCAGTCAACAGTTATGGCTTTTTTTCTTTTATTTCAGCAGTTCATGCCAATTTTCCCCTACAAATAACACATTGTGCAGAACTCCAGCAGAACCAGCTTTACAGCACCAACTGGTTGATCACTAGTCAGGAATTAAGATGGGAGATAGAGGATACAGCCTAACCAACAACAGCTTACAATAAGCATTTTCTATTATACAAGTCAGAAGTCTTTAGGATGGCTTAAAATTCCATACAACGACATAGGCTTATTAAATGCAATATACCACAACATCAGTACACACAGGGTGTGTTTAATATTATTCTTGTTTTACTTACTTCATATGATACTCTTAAATTAACAAAACTAACTATTGTTTATAATCACAGATGTTAAGGAACATAAAGGAATTAGTATTTTAGATATTGTTTAATGTGCCTGCATGGCAGATGTAAAATCCTGGTGTTATCTTAGTCTCCAGTTTAATCTAGTACAGACTATTGCGGACAAATATCATCTTAATTAGATAGTTGCGTCCGTATTAAACACCTCTCTAAGGCTTGCTAGCTTTTGTTTTATTTCATTGCTCCATATACTCATTTCTTCATCAAAGATCAAGTGAAATAATGTTTTGTGATAAATATCGCAGATTGAATGCAAATCTGTGTCATGGCAAAATGTAAATATATGTGGGTTTTAGTTTTCCTTTATACTGATCTAAAGGTATGCATGGCCTTCATCATTTTTGCTAGAGAACAATTAATATTTATAAGTTTCCATTATTAGTTGTAAGTTCATGGATTTGATCAATTGTCTCTACTTCAGATCTGTTAATATGAAGAAAGCCTAAGCGGCTTCAGTTTTATTCTTCATTAAATTGTTTATAGGCCTAGTGTGATGCTAATGGTCCTCTAATGAAACAAATTTAAATGCTGGAGAATCGGCTCTTTGTTTACCCTGGAATAGCTGATTATATCACTATCCTTGAAGACTGATGATACACGATATGTACAGTATATATACATATATATGTAATATAGCATAAGTATATAATATAGTATTAACCATACTCCTTTTTCTGGCAGTATAAATATACTGTAAATATCGTGTATTATATATATATATACTGTAAATATTGTGTATTATATATATATATACTGCCAGAAAAAGTAGTATGGTTAAAAAAAGTTTAATGAAAACCTTGTTATGAATTAAAAAACAAATAAAATGTTGCTGTTGTAAATAATAATAACAGCATGAAATGACAGTTAGATATCAGAAAAACTAAGATCTCAAACGATGATCATTGCTTAATATATCAAACATATCAAAAGCTGCGTATTACACTGTCATGTTTCACGGCCCTATTTTGACCCTTATCCAAAGACCCTAGTCCTGTCCCTTGTTATAGCTTTAGTGGTGTGGCTTTGCAGTGCCCCGGCAGTACTGACAGAGAGCTGGCAGTGTGACACGGCTCTCAGGAGGCCCCCCGTTATCTCCCGTCACACACTCCCCCCCTGCGAGCGCGTGCGTGTTGACTCAGGTGGCGGCACGCTGTGTGCTGCTCTGCTTCTAACTTGTGGGTCGACTCCGAACTCTCCGCCGCCTCTCAGGCAAATGCCAAAACAAATCTTGTCATAATTAGCCGTAATCCAGCTCATTACTGTCTGCTTAATTATCCTATTAACAGCACTTCCTGGGAGAGCTTGTTTGCCACGCAGGCAAATGTTTGTTCCCAAATTAGCTGACAAGAAGACAGCTCCATTGTTCAAACACAGGGCTTCGACAATACAGAGCAGGCAGGATTAAAGACAGAATGACAGAGCAAGAGAGAAACACAGATATGGACTCTTCTCTGCAGGCTCTCGCACACTAGTCCACAAACCTGCTCGAAAAATAAATGGCATACGAGTGTCACAATCACCGAGCTGTAACTGGTATCCAAACTAGATGCATACATATGCTTTGCAGACAAAACATCAGTGCAGTGTTAGTAGGCTGTGCATCTGGACAACAGTTTGGACCAAAGGGTCAAAAGGTAGGCACCTCTAGCTTATAGACATCTTAATTATTCTAAACCAGTGGGTCTGGTGGATGCAATGATTATTTTACTACTATAATGTTTCTATACAATATGAGCGCCAACATGCCACCAGTAAACACAATGGATATAGAGCAGGTTGCACAGCTCCAGGTTTATCTGCTGTGCCTGTTCTCTCTATGTTTTCAAGTGAGATTCTTCTGGGTTCTCTAGTTTCTTTCCCAAAACCTACAGGACTAGCTATGCTGAATTGCCTCTACGAGTGAAAGCATTTATAGGTGTTTGTGTGTGTGTGTATATTTGTGTGTGCATAATGGACTGCAGTGGACTGGTATGGAAAGTTTGTGCTTTACACAAGGAGTTCCCAGTGAGGGATACCATCGTGTGTGTGCGTGTGTGTGTGTGTGTGTGTGTGTGTGAGGGTGTCTCAACTTGAGCTTATTGAACACTGCTTTCTGTAAACCAGCTACCAGCACACACATGAATGACTCTCTTAGAAACCTGTCCTCACCTAAAAACAGAGAGAGAGAGAGAGATGGAGAGAGTATGAATAAGCAGCATTTGGCTCGTGAAGCACACAGTCCCGTCAGCCTATTGATGTACAACACTCTGGCCTTTGTTCCCTGTACACAAACACAGTTTCCACATTAATATTTCACAGGAAATATACTCGCTGCTCCTGATTTAAAGCCTTTCCTTGTTAACACTGCTGCTCACTATTGTTTTGACTCCTAAGCCTAACCGGTCTTGTGGTGGATTTGTCAGACAGATTGTACTAACATTAGGGATAAATGATACTGCTGAATGCAGCTTCTTCCTGCAGCCTGGAGGACGAATGTTTTCCTCCTGCCCAAGTAATTAGGATTTAGGTGGTACAGGCCCTCATGGCGTTAAATAAACATGCTAATTAATTTTTTTTTAAAGAATTTGCTGATCTTGTTTAGAAGACGAAGAAAAAAAAATATTGTTTTCAAATCTGCCACACATACCCACACATGCACATAAAGAGGTGCTTATGTGGCATCTCCTTGAATGCTCAATGTAGATGTGTCGGTCTGCTGTGGCTTTTTATAAAGGCTCCTTTTTCTCTAATGGCCACGTGTCCCTGCTTGTGTTGGAATGAAAGTAAATCTAGTGTGGTGTGATCACTTGTCGCAGAGGAGAAGAGATGGGGGCAGAGGCCAAAAAAAGGCAAGGGATCAATAGATTCTCCTCGCAAGAGTGAAACATGACAGACGTGAGTAAAGCCTTTTATGAGAGAAACAATGAATAATTCATGGCCAACTCTCTTTTGCCTTGCTTTGTTGTGTCTCTTACAGATGGGATTACAGAAGGCTAGATCTTGGAAACATATGAAAGATTAATACGCGGACTGGGACAGGGCTTGCTTACAAAAGGACTAAATAATGATGCTTTCACAGTGAGTGGCAGAGTTCCAGAGATGGCAGAGTGATGAGATGTGAGGAAAGGTGCTCTGTGACTGTGTGGTGAGAAAGCATGAGGACACGTCCAGCCAGACATGACCCTGATTCTATACTACATCATCTATTTAACACAGGCCTATGTGTAAAGACACGCTGTAGTGCAATGTGTAGGATAGGAACCAAGTGATGCACTCTGAGCGTGTGTTTGCCGAGCAGGCTAGCTGGTGAGGTAAGCTGAGAACCAGTGAGGTCATGGGAGGACTCTTATCTCCAGGCCTGTCCATGCTGCAGGCCCTGGGGGTCAGGCTTTTCCACACAGTCATTGGAAACTAGAGAGCATCAGCACTTCTGTCTCAACCATCAACAGCCAACCGGTCCAAAAGACACTAATTAAAAATTAAGATGCACCTCGTGCACTCGTAAATGAAAAGGAAATGCACTTGAAAACCTCAGAGCAGTTTGTTCTCCATCGTCAGAGCAGTTAGTTCATCATCGTCTGGTTGTTTATTGATGGATGTACCATGAATTTCATTAAGCAACGCTGCTAGAGCATAATTACAGCATCACAGAATCCAAGGTCACTTCCTGCCTCTGTCCTTGTCTATCATTTAATCGTCACAATAATTGATATGAATGCACAGGCACAATCTTTTACACCTTCGTGGCATGCCGCTGTGCTTCAAGCGGGCCCCCTAAAACCAACCATGAATGAGATAAACACCCTAGTTAAGGAATCTTACCGCAAATGAAAATGGATTGATTTATTTTAATTGATTGAATAAAGCACAACGCGTTCCATAATCTTCTCCCAGATATTTCGGAGGAGGACGAAACATTTGTCAGTCTTTATCTATTTTCAATTAGCCAGCTATAATGATTAATTGAGTGCTCAGCGTTATGGATGAGTTAATTAGCAGAGAGAGCTCATCTCATTAGAGCCGAGTGGCGTAGTTACTGCATGCTGCTCAAGTGCCGGGGATGACACTCTTCTCTCGTCTCGATCTTCCTCCACGTCTGTCTCGTTCTTTGGTCTGCTATTCTGTCCATTGGATATTTACTAATGGGAATAGCCACACATCACTTCATCCCCTTCGGAGACCTTTTAAGACTGATCAAGTTAAGGCTGTCAGTCAGGAAAGCTGATATACTGGAATACTTTATAAGGTCATCTTGTACCGTAGCCATCAATTCAGATTCAAATGTTGTGTACTGCACGGTGGCAATTGTACAGAGTGCCCTATCTCACTGCTTCGAGCTGGCATTTAGCGCGCTGCTTTATTATCGGCTGGCTGGGTGCCATCAGCTATTGTCTTCCTGCTCGTCCCCAGGCCTTTCTTTATTAAACAGTCTTTCACACATGAATAAGCCGATATCAGAAAGCTAACACGTCATTTCACTTCGAACTGTAATTAAGCTTGATTAAAACAACTGCCGCAGCCGGGCATGCACGAAACGCTTGTCTTTGTCTTACTTTACCCTTGTCTGTCATGGGCCACCTTTGTGTGTGGAGCTTGATGCCAAGTGAACAGACCTCTCCTTAGCACCCCACCAAGTGTTAATTAAGCACAGAAGAGCTTAATAATCGAGATAACATGGCAATCGGATGGCGGGTTCCTTTTTATTTTTTAATTACTGAGGCCTTGGGGTGTTACTCCATCTTGATGAAATATGGACAATTTGACAAATCAGTCCCAGCCTTAATGTCTACTGCATATTCATAGCTTTTTAGAAGTCTAATGAAAGTCGCTGTTGGACCTCCCATGTGTGAGCGGGGACGTGCGAGAGAGAGAGAGAGAGAGAGAGAGAGAGAGAGAGAGAGAGAGAGAGAGAGCGTGCGGATGTATGTCTCCCTCACCGATGAATGATTCATGCTGTTTAGTTCACAGTTGTTTGGGTGCATCTGGCTCAGGGAGGTGCGAAGCTGGCCAAATGGAGGGGCCACATGGCAGCTCCAGATGTTCAGCTTTTGTATATGCACAGCTCATCAAAAACAACAAGCCATGCCACCATGAGCCACAGCCATCTGGGGCAGAGCCTGCCTGCAGCTTCCTGCCAGCCTCCCAGTTCATTGTGGGAGGATGATTGGCGACTGCTGCTTTGTTTGGAAGCAAGCGATAGCTCTGTCAACCAAATCTCCAACTCAGCTCTCATCCTGCTTGAAATCTCAGGGTCACGGCTGATAGGTATCCATAGATACGCATATCCATGTACAATCCCAGTGCACTCAGGGAGGATATTTCATGGCCTGCCTCTCTTATCTTCCTTTTGATACATTTTTTATCCATCTCGATTGAAGATTCAGCTCTTTCATTTCCTGTGATATGTGGCCTGGCTTTCTCTCACTCAGTACTGGGGAGCAGATAAAGCACCTAATAATCAATTCAAAACCATGGTGCTCTCAGGTTGCCCCTATTCCTACCTAAACCCTGATTAGGAATTCATTAAACAGTGAACCAGCAGCTGCTCGGAGGGCAATAGAGAAATTCCTGGTAAAATTGCAATTGTTATGGTCTCGGTTCCACTATCAGGTTATTGTGTTTAGCAACATAAACCATCATATCTTTGCAATCTTTATATATGAAAAACATACAAAAAAACAACAACAACGAATTGTTCATTAAAATAATTTTAGAATCATTGATCAGGCATTCTCTAGGCATTGCTTTAACCAAATTCATGATAAGACTTCCCCAGAAGGCTTTTAATGATGCTATCAGATAGGCCAAGCTCCAAGTACTTGTTAGAGTTAAAACTACTTTCATACGTCCAAAAACACACACACACAAAAAAAAAACATGTAACCACATTTAAGTATCATAAGCTTATATAGATCTGATTATATAAAGATCAATATATCTCTATAAATCTAATCCAAATGTTTGTATGGGAGCGTACTGTATATATATATATATATATATATATATATATATATATATATATCTTAGATTTGAGTCAGTATGTTTTTGAGTCAGTATCTTACTGGGATTAGTCGAATGCAAACCTTCAATTTGCTCTTTATATAAAATGTGGTCATGGTAAGGAAAGATAGTATTGTAATTACATAGCACAGTGTGAGGTTTCCTCTCATCACAAAGCTATTTTGAAACCAAAACCATTACTTTTTTCCATGATATATTTTCTTTGACCCTTATCCTCAAGGGCCGTTAGCCTATAGGCTGTGGTGGGGAGTGTTTTTGAAGCATGACCACTGCAACCATAAAACTGTGTAATGTTTTAGGCAGAATTGGTGGCGAATAGAAAAAGCAGACAATCCAGTGGCTCACGTGTCACAGTTGCCTCCTGGGTACACTGAGAAGCTGAGAAACTAGTTGTGAAATCTGAGAGAACAATGTCTGGCATCATATTTCACCCATACTGCATGTGGTTTGCTCCAGTCCTGTGAATGTAGAATTGTGGTAATAAGCGCTGAAGTTTTCCAATTGCATTTGGCCACAAAGCTGTAGCTTTCCCCCATGAGCTCCTAGAAGTCTTAAAGTTAATCCAAATCATTACAAGTTGTTCTGGCAGCAACACAGCATAATCCCTTCTCCATCTTCCGATAAGAGAAGCTTCCATCTGAATTAAGGGTACATTGTTATTTTTCAGTTTTCTGGAGAAAAATATTGCATACTGGCTTCTCTTCTGGACGCGGACCAGACGCTGTGCAGTTATCGTATCCACACTGCCCAGTTGGCTTGGCAGCTTAATGACACCCGTTCATTATCCAATTACACATTAGGCAGGGCAGATTAGAAATGCTTCCCACATGAAAAGCATCCTTCTATGGTGGTATTTTTAGGGGGTTTTACAATGTCTAGTTTTTTATTTTTCTATAGTTCAAAATAAGAAAACAGACATGTATATCTTTTGAATAGTTCAAAAGCTGTTCTCTAGCTTTAATTTGTCAAAAAAAAAGGAATGTAACATGCAGCTTTTTTTGTGTCATTGATAATAAACCCCTGTTCACACATCTTTATTAAATTGCTGATTGTAGGGGTTAGATCATTGGTTTGGGAATTACACCATTCTTATAATGTGGTGTGATGCTATAGTATATATAGCATTGCCGTCCACAGCTCTAGGACCTCAGGATTGGTTTCTTAAAGTCTGTGTATAGCTTTTCATGTGTTTCCTTCAGGTGCTCTGGCTTCCCTCCCCCAGGTACAGTGGGTGGATTGTCCTTGTGTAATGTGAATGTACATTATGTGTGCATGATGCTCTGCAATGGAGTGGATGTATCTTCTCAGGATAACCTCTGAATTAGCCATAACTCTAGATAAAGCAAGTTAATAAGGATGAATAAATGCATGGTGCAAGGTGACAGTGCTAACCACAACACCACCATGCCACCTATGTCAGTTTCTGTCAACTTGGGTATATTGCAAATTCCATCATGCATTCGATTCTCCTCTCTGTGTGTATTGAGTTTGCATGCTCTCCTTGTGCTTGGTTGGTGTTCTCCAGGTACTCTGGTTTCCTCCCACAGTCCAAAGACATGCAGATTAGACTAATTGGCGGTCCCAAATTACCCGTAGTGTATGAGTGAGTGTATGTGTGTGTGCCCTGCGATGGATTGGCACCCTGTCCAGGGTGTACCTCACCTTGTGCCCTAAGTCTCCTGGGATAGGCTCCAGGCCCCCCGCGACCCTAAACACAGGATAAAACGGTATAGACGGTGAGTAAGTGAGTGAGAAACTGGCATAAATAAATTACAAACTACAAGTTGATTTCACAGAATTTATCATTAAAATCCATAAATAAAGCAAATGACTAGTTAAGGAATGTATAGTCAGTTGTCAAGCCTTATAAACAAGACCACCCCAGTATAAGGTGCAAAATGTTTGTTTACTATACGGCTCTGATGATAATCTTAGTTCCTAACCAAGGCTTTTTAACACTGTTAATTTTGTGAAATTACTGTATGCCTATTTATTTATATGTGTAATTATATGCCAGGTCTTTGCTCCTTATTTGCGAACCTATGTATTATGTATTATTATAGACCTTGAAAACAATAATCACAATGCTTGGCATCTCGTAGTTGTAGTGTCTCTCTATACAGTAGTTTTTCTACAATGTGCACCGCATAACTGTGCTTTTCACCCATCTATTATTTTAATGACAGCTTTGATGCAGCTCAGCTGTCGCTTTCCCTCTAGTGCTTACCACCAGCCGGCGCAAAAAGAGATTATCAGAGAGTTCTTTGAATGAGTCATCACTTGAAACAACAGACAGAGTTTATTGCTCCAAAATACATTATGAATATTAAAACGGGACTTTTTTTTTTTTAAGGAATGTGTTTTGTTCTGATGTGTAACACTGCAAAGGAGCACCGACAAACTCAAAGGATTTGGTATAAACACAAACCTTCAAGACCTTTGCCTGGGAGGAAATGGTACTTATTAAATTGTTGCTCTGTAATTCCTTTTTAAATAATGTTTTATTATTGAGACTTCTTGAGAAATGCTCCGGGGAGCTCAGGTCAGGATGATGGGCTTGAGCTTTTATTGGCAACAGACAGCATGAAAGCTATTGCTGACAGGTAGGAAGCAAGAGTGAGTACCTGCACTCATATGTAAGTATTTTTTCACATATTTCAGAGTGTTGAATTTTATATTATCCAAATGCTTTTGATAATAATTCACTACACGTTTTATGAATAATTCACATTGTATCAATTTCAAATCGCACACACACACACCTTCAGTATTTACTATGAAGTATAATATTACATTAGCTCAATGTGATACATAGCGAAAACTAAAAACCTGCTGAAAGGTTTAAATCAGTCATATATATATATATATATTAGTGCTGTCAAAATTAGTGCGTTAACGCATGCGATTAATTTGAAATATTTAACGCATTAAAAACATTTAACGCAATTAACGCGGTTGCAGTTTTTTTTATTTCCTGTTGTGGCCGACGTGTGTTTAACGTGCAAAGAAGTATGGATAAGACCAAGGAAGGACTTTTAGACGGAAAGTTTCAGTATAAAACTCTGCCGGATGGTTCTGTGGAAAAACAAAAGTAATCTGTACATTTTGCAAAGCCGAATTTAAATACCAGAGAAGTAATTCGTCTTTGACATATCACTTAAAAGCAAAACACCCCACCGAAACAATCTCTACAGGGCCTAGCCAATGTAAATTGCATTGATTGTTTTGAAATTTAAATGACACAAATGGCACATACCTGTGTTTTTATTTCTGTAATAAATATGGCTTTCAAGCCAACAGTTAATTTGGAGAATATTCATGGTTTATTGCAGGTATGTTGTTTACATGAGAAAATCTATGTTACAAGTTAAACAAAAATTCCAATAAACAATCATATTTGAATTTAAATCGTTTCATTGTCTTAACATACATTATTGACATACAATTACATTAATTATTTACATTTACATATCCAAAAAGTTAAAGTCTTTTAATTGTGATTAATCGCGATTAATTGCAAAAAAAAATTGTGCGATTAATTAGTTAATTTTTTTTAATCGATTGACAGCACTAATATATATATATACACACAACTGGCTCTCTTTACCGGTTGTTGAGAACAGCTTTAACTTCAGCTCACAGAGTGACTTTACTCTAATGATGTTTCTCTGTAAGTCTTTGACGTCTGTAATTAATGTTCCCTGCCTGCTGAGTAAGACAGTAATAATAGTGACGAGCCATTATAGCAACCCACCCCCATACTTTACATGTGTTTGGGAGCAAATTACTGACCTGGTCGATAAGCAGTGGGCACACGGGCAGATCGATATCTGCACTCCCTGGGAACAATCTTCAGCTTTAATGACAATACATTGATTTTTAAATAACTGCTCATGTTTCAGAAACGCTAATCACTCTACCCTCCCTGAGGACAGACTTGGATTCTCTCTCTCTCTGTCTGTCTCTCTCTCACACACACATTCTTCCCCTCCATCTATCTTTTCCCCTGCTCGCACACACACTTTCTCTCTTCCTTACTTTTTTTTTTGTCTCTCTGTCAATAACTTGAGAATGATGGATAACTGTGATTTCTCTTAGACGCTACCTTCTTCTATTCTACAGCCTCTAGCTGTATTAAAGTAAGATTCCCATAAAATAAAAAAGGTCTCAACAGGTCATTTTCAGGAAATGATTCCACAGAAGTCTTCCTTCAAATTCTTAACTAGGTCGCGCCACTTTTCCCCACTTTCCATGAGTTGTTTGACAAGACAAAGTGCATTATGTTGCCACAGTCCCCATGTCAAGCGGTGTTACCACAGCACTCTAAATAGTCTTCTCACCTTGACATTGTACTCGGGTCATCTGAGCCACTCGGGGCAGCCAGCCCAGCTGGCATTACAGGCCAGATAAAGAGGTAGCACTGCTGTTCTTCCAGTCTGTCTCACTGACTGACTGCACAGCATAAATAAATGATATGGGGAAGAGGAGGAGGTGTAAGGCGCGGGGGGTGGGTGGGGGGGGTGAGTTGGAAGTTGGATGGGGCTGGATAGGCTGAGACACACTCCATCTCACGTCTTCATTTCCCCTCCGAGGAGTGACTAGCAGGCAAACAAACCCCGCTGTCAGAAAACAGCCAGACAGCGGCGTTAATTAGAGCAACAGAAGCACAGGAGGTGAGGGCAGGTACACACACACACAAACACACACAAACACACATATCCCCATACACAAGCAGGATGCTTTCAGTTAATAAATAGTACAGAAGACTGGTAACCAAGCCACTTTCATTGCTGCCCTCAGAAAATCCTTTCCCGATTAATCAAGCCTTAGACTCCCACATATCTCACCCTGCCTCACCCCTGCCCATACATTCTAATAATTATTTTTTTAAAGTGTAATGTTTGTCGTTGGGTCGGGTGATGAGAAAGATGCAGACCCCGTGTTTAGAACTGGGCATCTGAAAGCTTTTGTGCTAGATATCAACGCCAGGCTATCGCCAGGGCAAAGCTGTACAAAGCCCACTTTATTCCCCATGCTGCAGATTCACTGACAAATGCAGCCACTGAGCAACTGGCAAATCCTACACTCACAGCTTGTCTCAGAGAGAGAGAGAGAGAGAGAACAGCAAGTGGCGGTGTTGGTAAGTGTCTTATTAACATAGGATGTCTGCAGTGTGTGTAGCCAAGGCGCTGTCACAAGCCAGCCATCGTTAGCATGACCATAAGAAGCTTTCATCACCAATGGAATTATGTTTTAATCCATTATTACTGTGGCAAAGGGAAGGTCAGCGCTCAGGCACATTTATTCCGCAGGCGAAGTCCTCTGGAGAGCTTATGATGATGTACCGCTCTTTCTATATCATATAACTCATATTTTATTTTAAACTCTCTTCTTCGTCTTTTTTTTTTTTTTTGATATAGGCTCCTGTATAAAGCATCTAATGTGAGGGAGCTGTGAAGGCCTCCAAGGAGACGATAAATAATTCAAACCTACTTGTTCTTTGGGGCTTTTTATTTTTTTCTTCTGCCGTCTAGTCTCTTGAGGTTTTTTCTAGCCCATATTGTCCATTATGACAGGCCATTATCTGGCCTTCAGGCCGCTGTCTGTCCGTTTGTTACCCAGCCTCCCCCTCGGACCCCGTAACCTTCAAGCAGGCGAGGAGAATGATCGAGGTGGTATTGTTATATAAACATTGGAGCCTGAGGCAAGAGAGCGAGAGAAAGAATGAGGGCTAACACAAACACACACACACACACACACAGCCTTGTCACGCCACACAGAGCTAAAACAGTGAGCACCATGTTTCATCTACCTCCCATACTACTGTAGCAAGGAGCCGTTTAGCTTGTATTGATGGAGTCATGTTCAGCCCAAATGTATATCCGCTGATAGATATTCAGCTGATTCCACTAATTCAGATGAACAGAAATGATTTAACAGAAGTTATTTTAATAGATATGAATGTATTTTTTTTATAGAAGCAAATCAAGTAACAGACAGATGGTGTTGTTCTGCCAAACCACATACATGGTTAT